>NC_081377.1:28595469-28895469 GCF_030684315.1 Stegostoma tigrinum | reverse complement strand
ATTTTATTCCTTTGGCAACTAAATCCTAACTCCTCCTTGAAAACATTCTGTGGAATTCTCTGCCACAGACAGATCACTTTGAGTGAACATAGAGGGAGAGGACACTCAGTCATGCAGCATCAGCCAAGCATGGCCCCTTGGCCCTGACACAAATGCGCTTTTTGGTATGCTGCTCCTTGACTTGTTTTTTTTTTTGGCAGTTTCTCATGAGACACCACTTATGCTGTTTTATTGTGCAAATGATTATGATGGTAATGAGCAAAAGCATCTGCACTTGCAAATGGAGGGCCATCTACAGCAGTGTTTAAATGTAGACTAGACATCAGCTCTGACTCCAGACATCACAACTCCTAATTCCTGTATATTCCTTAACTACTAGTCATGGGAATGAAGACAGGAACAGATGTAGGCCATTCTGCCTCTCTAGCTTGTTTTGCCTCATTGCTCCTTTTGTGTTTGCATTTTAAGATCTTGAAAGAGGCTTTATTTAATGCCACATCTAGGGTCATTTAACTACCAAGCTCTATTGAAATATGCACACTAATGGGATCAGGATTTCAAATTTAGATGTGGACCTTTTGACACTCTTGTATATATTCAGTACCCGCACAGATAAAAGGCCTAAACAGCTGTGACCCAACTGAGTTCAATTCAGCAGTGTAGTGAAAAGCTCACTCTGACTACAGCTTTTAATTTTCTGGAACAGGTGCATCATCAAAATATAGTCTTGTTTCACTGTTAATTTCAACAGATGGACAGCAGTTGCAATGTCCCTTTTGTGAGCTAAATAGAAACAGCCCAGCCAAAATGATCTTGTAGATTGATGTGCATCTGATCTTTTATTTAATTGTGCATGTGAGTAATTGAGAAGTGATTACAGGGAGTGGAACCCAGTGTGTGCCTTTTTATTTTCATCCAAGTTTCTTCCATATTCTGGCACTAGTTCAAGTTGAGGTTACAATCCTACAGCTATTGGCAATCTTACAGTTTGATTGCAGTTTGTAATCTATGGTATTTTATGGTATATGCACTCTCTGCTTTAAAGTCAGCTCCCAGTGTCTGCTGTTGATGCTTTTTTTTTAGTTTTGGCAGTTTTTTGTTTTATTTGTGATGGTTTACATTGTATTTTGCTTTCAGGTAGAGTATGGAGTCAGGACCTAAATCCACCTCAGCTGGACAGAAATTAAACTTGCATTGTCGGTGTTATTTTGTACATCAGCCAATTATCCCCCTGTCCCTGTAAATCTGGTTAATCTGTGTCAGAGAGTTATTTGACTACAGGAGGCATCATCCTAAACCTAATCCTTCCTTCTTTGTATCCCCATGTTCAGGCATATTCCAGCTTTTATATTTTAACGCCCTTTCCAGGCAAGAGATGCAGCACTACACCTGTCTCTATCAAGTTCAGTTAACTCAGCAAAGACACAACCACCTTCAGTGGGAAAAGAAGGAAAGAAATATAGCATCTTTCATGGGACACCCAAAGCAGATTGCAGTTCAAAAATATTTTGTTGTCTCTGCTCACTTTTATCATTACCTGCTTTGTTTCTGAAATGTGTGCTCAGCAAATTCCTATTAAAAATAAAAAAAAAAGCAGTGAAATAATTGAGCAGGTACATATTTTTTAATGATGCTATTTAAGGGATCAATATTGGCCTAGGAGACTGAGCTACTGCTACCGGATCATCAACATTTACCCAAGGAGGCAGGCGGGATCTTGGATTAACATTTCATCCAGAAGACAGCTGCATGCTCTCGCTGCGGCAATGGGCGCAGTCCCCTGTGTTAGCTGCTCGCTGCGGCAATGGGCGCAGTCCCCTGTGTTAGCTGCTCACTGCTGCAATGGGCGCAGTCCCCTGTGTTAGCTGCTCACTGCTGCAATGGGCGCAGTCCCCTGTGTTAGCTGCTCACTGCTGCAATGGGCGCAGTCCCCTGTGTTAGCTGCTCACTGCTGCAATGGGCGCAGTCCCCTGTGTTAGCTGCTCACTGCTGCAATGGGCGCAGTCCCCTGTGTTAGCTGCTCACTGCTGCAATGGGCGCAGTCCCCTGTGTTAGCTGCTCAATGCTTTGAATTGGCACTTTAACCTGTCATAGAGAAGTACAGCACAAAAACAGACCCTTTGGTTCAATTCATCCATGCCAATGAGATATCCTAAGTTAATCTAGTCCCATTTTCCAGTGTTTGGCCCATGTCCCTCTCAACTCTTCCTATTGATATACCTGTCAGATGCCTTTTAAATAGCAGTACCAGTCTCCACCTCTTATTCTGGAACCTCATTCCATACATGCACCACCCTCTGTTGCCCCGTCAGTCCCTTTTAAATCTTTCCCCTCTCACCTTAAGCCTACGCCTTCTAGTTTTGGTCTCCCCTAACGTAGGGAGAAGACCTTGACTATTCACTAAACTTCTATAAGGTCACCCTTAGTTTCTGATGCTCCAGGAAAAAATAGCCCCAGCTTATTCCACCTCCCCCTATAGCTCAAACCCTCCAACCCTGGCAATGATTTGGAGCAAGAGTACACCTAGGTAAGCCTCAGTTGACACCAGAGCAAAGACAGGTAGTCAGCCTATTACTCTTAAATGGGCAAACCTCTCTGAAGGTCACTTTGATAATTGGAGAGATGTGTATGAAGGATGGCGTGCAACAAATGTTAATTGTCTAATAAAACACCCCCCCTCCAATCAGCCTTTGATAAAAGCCTTGACTGAGAAAGAACATGACATCCAAAACACATTAGGGAAAATTTAAGTACATTTGAAACCCTGTGTTTTAGTGTAAGATATGCAGCAGTTAATTATGCACACGGCAAGGTCCAGTAAACATCAAGACAATACGTACAAAATAATAAGAACAGAGGTGGGCACCTTAAACCTGCTCTTCCATTTAGTAGGATTGTGCTTGAACTTCAGTCTTAACTCCTTCATCCTCATCTATCCTCATATTGTTTGATTGCCTTGGTGCCCAGAGTCCCAGTTGTCTCGATTGACTGCATCTTCTGAGCCCCCAGGTTGAGAATACCAAAGGTTCACAACTCTCTGATTGAAAGAATTTCTCAAGATCTCTATTTGTTTGTAAATGGACCGAGTTCATGACTTCCAGTTTTTAAATTCTCCAGTGGAAGTATCTACGTCATCAAGAGTTTTATGTTTCCATCAAATCACCACTTATTGCATTTCCCGCTGTCAACATCTTGGAGGTTATCATAGACCAGAAGTTGAATGGGACTAGCCATATAACATGGGAGAGTATAGGCCTAATCTTTCAACCTCTCATCCCAGATAACAATCCATGAACTTTTTTGTATTTTTCGTTCATTCGTGGAATGTGGGTGTTGCTGGCTGGGCCAACACGTATTACTCAGCCCTGAGTGCCAGCAGTGCAACTGAAGTCCAGGTAGTGTAGCGACAGGCACAGTGCTGTAAGGAAGCTCCAGAATTTTGACTCCCTGTCAGTGAAATAACAGTGATACAGTTCCCGAATTCGAATCTTGTGTGACATGGAGTGCTTGCATTTGGTTGTGTTCATGTGTCTGCTATCCTTGACCTTTTAATTAGCAGAGGTTGCAGGTTCGGTAGGTGCTTTCGAAGGAGCTTTTGTGAATTGCTGTAGTGCATCTTGTAGATGGTGTACATTGTTGCCACTGTGTATTGGTGATGGAAGAGGGAGTGTTTAAGGTAAGAGATGAATTGCAATCATGTGGACTGCTTCGTTCTGGATGGTTTTGAGTTTCTTGAGTATTGGTGAACTGCAGTCATCAAGGCATGTGGAATGCATTCCAGGACATTACTAACTAGATCCTTTGTAAATGGTGGATAGGCCTTTGGGAGTCAGGAAGTGACTTACTCACCAAAGCATTCCCAACCTCTGACTTTTTGCAGCCACAGAATTTATATGGCTAGTCCCATTCAACTTCTGGTCTATGATAACCTCCAAGATGTTGACAGTGGGAAATGCAAAACACTTTGTCTAAATTTAATCAAAACAAAATGCCAAATCAGTGAAAACTAATCAATCAGGGACTCTTGGCTTGGAATTCCCATTCAGTCATCAACCCGACACAAAAATATGATAACCTATGCACTCTCAATCTTTCTACGTACACAACAAACCAAATCATTGTGTGAAGTAAATCAATCAACAGAAAAGTCTCATAGCTGTTAACATACAAAGGGGACAACCAGGATGACGGACGGGATGGAGGGAGTGGATTATGAGGAAACATGACATAAACTGGCCTCATTTTCACTGGAAAAAGGAATGGTTGAGAGGTGATATGAGACTGTTCTTCAAATGAAGGCCATGACAAATTGTTTCACCTTGTTTGGAACAGTAGAAGCAGAGGACCTGCTCCATATTCGAAGGGAGGTATATTGAAAACTTATCTGCAGAAACAATATTTCAGTGATTGAGTGATCAATCTATGTAACAGACTCCCTGCCAAGATAGTGCATGTGGTTAGTATTGGCCCATTCAAATGCAAGTCAGATTTCTTTCAGAGAATAGCATGTTCCAGGTTCAATAGAGGGTAGAAACATAAAACTGCTGAATGCTGGGATCCATGGGAGTCAAACAGGAGGCTGGGAAGAACACAGCAAACCAGGCAGCATCTGGGGCAAAGGAGCAATCAGCATTTCAGGTATTACCCCTCTTCAGTCCTTTTCCTTTCCTCCAGATGCTGCCTGGCTTGCTGTGTTCTTCCAGCCTCCTGTTTGTCTTCAATGGAGCATGCATACCTAAGTATGAGTATACCAGCCTGCTGAAGCTATAGAACAGAAACACATGCTTGCAAAACAGCACAAGCCCCAAGTGATAGGCAGAGCTATGTGATTCCACAACTGATGGATCAGATCTGAGCTCTGAAGTCCTGCCACATCCAGTCACAAATGGTGCTGGACAATTAAATAACTCACTGGAGTCCTAGAGATCTACAGCACAGACAGGCATTTAGGCTGGTCGAGTCTGTGTCAGTCAAAATCAACCACATAACTATTCTAACCCATTTTCCAGCCCAAAGCCTGTCTAACTTGCAATTGCAGGGGTACATCTAAATACTTCAATGTTAGGAGGGTTTCTTCCTGTATTAACCTTTGGCTTACAGCTCCAGATTTCTACCACTGTCTGAGTGAAAAGATTTTTCCTCACATCCCTTCTAAACCACCTGCCCCTTACCTTAAATCTATGTCCATTGGTCATTGATTCCTCCATCAGAGTTTCCTCCTGTTTTCCTCCCCGCTTATAATTTTAAACATCTTAAACATGTCCTGCTTCTGTGTCCTCTGCTTCAAGGAAAACGATCTGTCTCTTCTGTTTTCATAACTAAAACTCTCCAGCTCAGGCAACATCCTGGTAAATGTGGATGAACACAACAGGCCAGGCAGCACCAAAACTGCTTGGCCTGCTGTGTTCATCCAGCTCTACACCTTGTTATCTCAGATTCCACAGCATCGGCAGTTCCTACTATCCTGGTAAATCTCCTCTGGACCTTCTTCAATGCAATCACATTCCCTCCACCAACGTGGATTCCAGAACTACACACACTGCTGTAACTGTGGCCTAAACAACTTTTAATACAGTTTGAGTTTAACATCCCTGCTCTTAAACTCTATGTCTCGGTTCATAAAGGCCTCTAGTCTTTGATGCTTCCCAGGATCCTACCATTCATTATGTTTTCCTGGTTGTATTATTTGTCCTGCCCTGTGCATCACCTCATACAAACATTCCCATCCTCCAAACTGGAGGAATGTAGCACATCTGTACAAAACAGAAGGCTGAAGCAACTGTAACCATTTTCAAGCAGAAGTGCTAAGTGGATGATCCAAATGTGGCTTCCTCCGGAGGTCCCCAACATCACAGTTGCCAGTGTTTGGTTAACTTGATTTATGTCATATGATATCAAGAAACCGCTGAAGGGATTGGATACTATAAAAACTATGCGCTCTGACAAAGATCTGGAAATTGATCTGAAGACACAGTCAACACTGGCATGTAATTGACAATATAGGAAATTGCTCAGGTATGTCTCATTCACAAAAGACAAAATATCTAGCCCAGTCAATTACCGCACCATCAATCTACAATCACTCATCAGTAAAGTGACATATTTGGCAATAGTCTGTTCACTGGCACTCAGTTTGATTTCCACCAGGGCCACTGAGTTCCCGACCTCAATATAGTCTTAGTTCAAACACAGATAAAACAGCTGAACTCCAGATGAGGTGAGAGTGACTGTACTTGTCATTGAGACTGGATTTGACAGAGTGTGGCTTTGAGGAAAACTAGAGTAAATAGAAATCAGGAGGAAAATTCTCCACTGGTTAGTGTCATATCTAGCTCAAAAGAAGATAGTTTGGTTGTTCGAGGTCAGTCATCTCTGCTCAGGGCACTGCTGTAGAACATCCTCAGAGGAGTCTCCTAGACCCATCCATCTTCAGCTGCTTGAACAATGGCTTTCTTCATGAGGTCAGAAATAGGGATGTTTACCAATCTTTGTACAATGTACAGCACTATTTGCGACTTCTCAGATACTGAAGCAGTCTATATTCAAATGCAGCAAATCCTGGACCATATCCAGGCTCGGGCCAACAGTAGCAAAAACATTCACACCTCACGAGTACCATGCAATGACCATCTCCAACATAAGAGGATCTAACCATCAATGAGACCCAATGACATTACTGAAACCCCATTATTGACATCATGGCGTTATTGGCTATAGAAACACTGTGGCTACAAGAGCAAATGAGAGGCTAGGAATCCTAAAATGAGTAACCTGCCTCCTGACTCCCCACGGCCTATCCAGCTTTAAGGCACCAGTTAGGATTGTGATGGAATACTCCCATTTCCCTGGATGAGTGCAGCTCCAATGACACTCAAGAAGCTTGACGCCAGCCAGGACAAGGCAGCCCCGCTTAATTGGCACCACACCCACAAACATCCATTCCCTCCAACACTGACACTCAGTAGCAGCAGTCTACCATGTACGTGTGAGTAATAGTACTTGGGGAACTCTGTCCTGAGGAGAGAAACTGGGTGGAGCCAGGGGTGAAGAGGAATTGGAGGAGTTCTGGCTGTTATTTTTGAAGTGAGTTGGCTTTACTTGATTGACCCCAGTATAACTGGGTTAGTTTCAAGTGTACTACACCACAATTGATGCATGCTAAGTATGATGTTAATTTTGGCGAATGCTTCCAAAGCTTCTGCGCCCATGCATGTCTAGCTCTATTTGATGTCTGAGCTTGTTGTGGACTACCAATAGAGATTGCATGCTGTGATTAGACAGCAACTCCATACTTGAATGAAACAGCTGCTGGAATGATGGAAAGTATATCTGATAGATTTGTTCACTGAATATTCCAATGTTTCTTGTATTGCTCTTGTATTGTAATGTCACCTGGAATGCTTTGTGCTGATCTAATGCTTTTGCTCATGGTGTACTCTGTCCTACGACAGCATATTAATGTGGGTACAATTTTGGTCTTAACTGTTTGAGAGTTTAATTATCTGTTTGACAGCTTCGCAAAGTTCACTTGGCAGTGTTCAGTGTGAGACTGAACAAAATAAACCAGGAAATATCAAAGTGCTTCAGTATGCTTGGGAAAGGGAAGGGATGATCAGCCAAGATTTCTATCTCCCCACATCTGATTGCAAGGCTGGAAATTGCCAGTGTGTGGAAAGAGGGCAATAACTGGATAAGATTTAGTTTTATTATTCACACACTGGAATAGTCTGTTATTCTCAGGTAGAGTTCGATTTTATGCAATGGCATCCTGAGGAGAGAACTGAGCAGAGCCAGGGGCAAAGTGGAATTAGAGGAGTTCTGGCTGTTATTTTTGAAATGAATGGGATTTACTTGGTTGACCCCAGTATAACTGGGCTAGTTTCAAATGTACTGCACCATAGGTGAGAGCGACTTTACTGTTAGCACACAGTCTAAGTGTATTGGTGCCTGTGAAACTGACAGGACCACATGGAGACCATCGCAAATAGCAGCTCACAAACCATCACAGAGCTTATGTGAACTATTTTTAAATGTTTTCCAACAGCAGCTGCCCCTCTAAAGTTTGCAGTGCCTGCCACTCCTGGCAATGCTCCGAGGACAAGGCTAATTCTGTCATTAGGCTGTAGTAGGGAATGGACAGTTTATCAACAAGAATTATTCTGTAAGGTAATCTCTCTGACTGTAACGGGGAGAGTTTCTGAAATATCGGCAGCTAAATCAACAGTAAGTTGATGGGGCAGGACGTTAGCCAATGGGGCTTAAAATTGGACTGTGAGTCTGTTGTTAAAATACACACTTTGCAAAAACGACAGGAAAGTGTTACAGCATATGCAGAAATATTAATGACATATAGATGTAGATATTCTGGAATTCTCCAATATTAAATGATTCTTGGATCCAAGGTTTAAATCTCATAAAACTGATGGAAGCTTAGACCCGTGAAACGTTAATACCTGGCAAAATCTGATATGGGGAAAGCTTTACCCCGTCATTCTGTCAGCTGTGGCTTTCTCCCGAGCCTTCAGATGGATATAATAGACGACATGGTATTATTTTGGAAAGGAGAAGGGGATATCCCCCTTGAAATGTGACCTATATTTATCACACAATTAACATCTCTCTAAAAAGACAATAGACCAGAGGGCATAAGTTTAAGATGAGTGACAAATGATTCAGAGGAGATCTGAGAAAATTGTTTTTCACCCTGAGGCAGCCTGAGAGGGTGTTGGATGCAGGTACTCTCACAACATTTAAGAAGTAACTAGATGAGCACTTAAAATGCCAGGGCATAGTAGGCTATGGATCAAGTGTAGGTAAATGAGGTTAGTATAGTTTGGTGTTTGTTGGTGGGCGGAGACGTAGTGGGCCAAAGGGCCCGTTTCTATGTTCTATGACTCTAATAATCTGGTCATGTACTTCTTTGCCGTTGTTGGACTTGTTATATGATATTAATTGCTGTGTTTCATGCAATACATCTGTAACCACACTTAAAAAGCTACCGACTTTCTGAAGAAAATCCATGTTCAACTCAAAACTCAAAACAGATTCTGAAAGATGTGGGTATTGTCAGTTGGGAATATATGGAAAAGTCAGCAGAAATAAGATTTTTGATGTCAAGTAAAAAGTCCAATTCTACAACATAGGGCGAAAACTCACAGGAATCTGAACAACATGGGCTATGGTGAGAAATGTGGCAGAATCATGTTAGAAATCCAGAGAGGCCTATCTAGACATCAGAAGAAACTGAATCAATGGATGTGAGTTTGCTCGGTGAGCTGGAAGGTTAGTTTTCAGACGTTTCGTCAGCATTCTAGGTAACATCATCTAAAACATCATTTGAAATGACATCACCAAAGCAGGAAATGACATCACCAACCCAAGGAAACCTAAACAGATAAATAGAAAGCGGGACATAACACCAGCGCTTTGTTGGAGGCACACTGATGATGTTACCTAGAATGGTGACGAAACGTCTGAAAACTAACCTTCCAGCTCAGCAAGCAAACTCACATCCAGAACCTCAACCTGAGCTATAAATCTTCTCAAAACTCACTAAACTGAATCAATCTTTTAAACAAGTTAGATTAGATTAGATTCCCTACAGTATGGAAACAGGCCCTTCGGCCCAACAAGTCCACACCGCCCCTTGAAGCACCCCACCCAGACCCATCCCCCTATAACCCACACACCCCTGAACACTACGGGCAATTTAGCATGGCCAATCCACCTAACCTTCACATCTTTGGACTGTGGGAGGAAACCGGAGCACCCGGAGGAAACCCATGCAGACACAGGGAGAATGTGCACAGACAGTCGCCTGAGGCGGGAATCGAACCTGGGTCCCTGGCACTGTGAGGCTGCAGTGCTAACAAGTGAGCCACCGTGCCGCCCTCAAATTTGCTACCATTGAGGGGAGATTCTTGTGACCTTATTAACTGCACATCATTAATATCCAATCTCCTATCATATTACTCACTGTGAGCAAATTACACATTGAGAAGACATGTCATGGAAGACAGAGAGGGTACCTGATGACTTCAGCTCACCACTTGCTCCAAAGGACCTCCATGTTGGACACTGGGAATCAATATCTTTGGGCATGCTCCATGGGCACAGCCATATGTACCCCATGACCATGGACAATTGTGACATGTATCAGCCTCTAAGAACCCTCATGACAAATCTCCAATCCACTTATAGGACACTTCTGTGCATCACCGCTGTGCCTTGGGCTGCCCTGGCACCTTTGCTGAAGCCACACTAGGGGCATTTAAACAGTCCTTGGATAAGTATGTGGATGATGATAGTTCACAGGTCAGCGCAACATCGAGGGCCGAAGGGCCTGTTCTGCGCTGTATTGTTCTATGTTCTATGAAACATTGTGCTTAGGGTCACGCACCCACTTATTGATTGGGCTGCATCTCTTGGGTGGAAAAGCTCAGCGGGTCTGGCAGCACCTGTGAAGGAAAAACACAGTTAACATTTTGGGTCCGGTGACCCTCAGTTCTGAGGAGCGGTCACTGGACCTGAAACATTAACTCTGTTTTCTCCTTCATAGATGCTGCCAGAGCTGCTGAGCTTTACCAGCAACTTTGTTTTTGTTCCCAATTTCCAGCATCTGCAGTTCTTTCAGTTTTTATTTGCATGTCTTGGGTGTTTTCACGTTCTCTTAGTGCACACTCACTTCAAGCCGACCTCACAGAATGTCTGTGATCCTTCTTGCCTTTTTGCATGTTAGCCTGAGAAGGCAGACTCTTAGTGCTGCTTATTTCCATGCCATTTAGCACAGACACAAAGCCTGAAAGCTTGTCATGGTTCTCAGCAGTTTTCAGTCAAGTTAAAGGAGAGAACAACATTAGCAATAAGAGGAGTAGACCACTCAGCCTTGCAAGTCAGCCTTGTCATTCATCAAGGTGATGGGACGAGGCATCTGCTCCTGGCCTCAACTCTCCTTTTGTACCAGCTCAGCATAGTCCTCCACTCCTCGATATTGCAAACATCCAGCTATTTCATCTTTCAACACTTCCAGGTTCCACAACATTCTGGGGTTATGAATTTCAAACATTCACTATGCTCTGGGAGAAGAAATTCCTTTGCATCTCAGTTTTAAGTAAGTGTTCCCTTATTTTGTAGCTATGTAACCTAGCTCAAGATTCCCCCACAACTGGAAACGCTTCCTCAGCATCTACTGTGCCTAACACAATCAGAATGTTAAGATAATAAAATGTGAGGCTGGATGAACACAGCAGGCCAAGCAGCATCTCAGGAGCACAAAAGCTGACGTTTCGGGCCTAGACCCTTCATCAGAGAGGGGGATGGGGAGAGGGAACTGGAATAAATAGGGAGAGAGGGGGAGGCGGACCGAAGATGGAGAGTAAAGAAGATAGGTGGAGACAGTATAGGTGGGGAGGTAGGGAGGGGATAGGTCAGTCCAGGGAAGATGGACAGGTCAACGAGGTGGGATGAGGTTAGTAGGTAGATGGGGGTGCGGCTTGGAGTGGGAGGAAGGGATGGGTGAGAGGAAGAGCCGGTTAGGGAGGCAGAAACAGGTTGGATTGGTTTTGGGATGCAGTGGGTGGGGGGGAAGAGCTGGGCTGGTTGTGTGGTGTAGTGGGGGGAGGGGACGAACTGGGCTGGTTTAGGGATGCAGTTGGGGAAGGGGAGATTTTGAAACTGGTGAAGTCCACATTGATACCATTAGGCTGCAGGGTTCCCAGGCGGAATATGAGTTGCTGTTCCTGCAACCTTCGGGTGGCATCATTGTGGCAGTGCAGGAGGCCCATGATGGACATGTCATCTAAAGAATGGGAGGGGGAGTGGAAATGGTTTGCGACTGGGAGGTGCAGTTGTTTGTTGCGAACTGAGCAGAGGTGTTCTGAAAAGCGGTCTCCAAGTCTCCGCTTGGTTTCCCCAATGTAGAGGAAGCCACACCGGGTACAGTGGATGCAGTATACCACATTGGCAGATGTGCAGGTGAACCTCTGCTTAATGTGGAATGTCATCTTGGGGCCTGGGATAGGGGTGAGGGAGGAGGTGTGGGGGCAAGTGTAGCATTTCCTGCGGTTGCAGGGAAAGGTGCCGGGTGTGGTGGGGTTGGAGGGCAGTGTGGAGCGAACAAGGGAGTCATGGAGAGAGTGGTCTCTCCGGAACACAGACAGGGGTGGGGATGGAAAAATGTCTTGGGTGGTGGGGTCGGATTGTAGATGGCGGAAGTGTCGGAGGATGATGCGTTGTATCCGGAGGTTGGTAGGGTGGTGTGTGAGAACGAGGGGGATCCTCTTTGGGCGGTTGTGGCGGGGGCGGGGTGTGAGGGATGTGTTGCGGGAAATACGGGAGACGCGGTCAAGGGCGCTCTCGATCACTGTGGGGGGAAAGTTGCGGTCCTTGAAGAACTTGGACATCTGGGATGTGCGGGAGTGGAATGTCTTATCGTGGGAGCAGATGCGGCGGAGGCAGAGGAATTGGGAATAGGGGATGGAATTTTGTTGTATGTCATGAAGATTATCCTCATCCTTCTAAATTCTAATATTTGAAGGCTGAACATGTTTAGCCATTCTTAATAAGTCAAGCTCCTTCATCCCAAGGTCAGCTTAATGAATCTCTTTCAAACTGCCTCCGATGCCAGAACATTCTTTTTTAATACTATACACAGTTCTCCAGGTAAAGCTTCACCAACACCCTGTACAGTTGTAACAAGACCTCACTATTTCTAAACACCAAACCCGTAGCAATAGTGTGCAAAATACATTTAATTTCTTAATTATTTGCTGCATCCATATGTTAACATTTTGAGTTTCATGCACAAGAAACCCGAGATCCCTCTGCACTGTAAAATTTTTAGATTTACGGCAAGATGGCAGCAGGGTAAGACTCTCCATTCGGAGCTCCATTCTGTTCGCCAGTTCTCTTTCTTTCTTTGTCCTTCCTTTTTTTCTCCCTTCTTCTCTCTACCTCTGTAGTAATTCTATCCACCCCCACCTCTTTTAACTGCGGGAGGAGCTGGGACCGGGAACCACGTGGTGGGAGCTGAACACACGGGTCATGTCCTGCAGTGACAGCGAATCGAGCATGGACCAGAGCGATGGTGGTGGATCAAGAGTCGGCTGACGAGAGCGAGCTGGTGAGGCGGTGGCGGTGAATTTGGGTCAGTGAGGCAGTCCAGTGTGGGATTCGTTCAGAGGCAAGGCAAGGGCTGGAAAGCCTAGAGTGGGACTGTGACAGTGAAAAGGGAAACTGGACTCTCTTAGGCTATCCTTTTCTCTTTATCTTATTCTGAGTTAATGAGAATGGCGCCACATATGTATGGTCAAGGTACACACTTTTCACTGTGTTTCTACATTGAATATACATGACAATACATGATTCAATTCAATTCTTCATTTAATTAATAGTCTGTCTTTTGATTCTTCCTACCAAAGTGCATGACCTCATATTTCTCTACTTTAAACTCTGTCTATCAAGTTTTCACCAATTGACTCAAACCATATACATATACATATATCACCTTACAGATTCTTTATACTCCCATCACAACTTGCCCTCCAACCTATTTTGTATTGTCAGCAAGTTTAGATAAATTACTCACTGCCTCCTCTTCCAAGTCACTAATATACACAGTGAATAATTAAGGCCCTAGGCTTGAACCTTGTGGTTACATCTGTCGAACTTGAAAAGATCCATTAATCCCAACTGTCTGTATGCTATGTATTAATCAATCCTCAAACCATTTAATTCATTGTTGCCATTACCATGAGCTCCTACTTTGTGCAGTAACTTTTTATATGGGTACCTTGTCAAATGCCTTCTGAAAGTTTCAATACATTGCATGTACTGCTTCGCCTCTATCAGCCCTGACTTGTTATATCCTCAAAGATAGCCTTTGGTTCGGGTATCTAGGCATTGTGTCAGTTTAAAACTAGGGTAGTTATTGGGGAAAGTTTAGTAAGGCACAATGAAGGGTCTAGGCCTGAAACGTCAGCTTTTGTGCTCCTGAGATGCTGCTTGGCCTGCTGTGTTCATCCAGCCTCACATTTTGTTGTCGTGAGCAAACTCAGTTGGCCACACAGAGGAAACCCTCCATGAAACTCAGCAAAACTGACACTTGGCTATAAAAACCCAAGATTCAGCCCATAGTTTTGGATAGTGAGAAGTTAATTTTGCTGGTGAGCAGCATGAGGCATACTTGCATGTATTAGCATGTCATTAGTATCTAATCTTTCCTCATTGATATGCATTTTCCTATTCTCCCATTTGCTGGAGAGAAACCACACAGCAACAATTCCCAGCATGAGAGTCAGAGTGGGTACCTGGTAATACCTGTTTGCTGCTTTCTTCTCCAGGCAATTGGACAGCAATTGGCAACATCACAGGGTACAATCCATGAGCAGTGACTGCCAGTAATCGTGGCGACTGCCCCATTTCTGCACCATCCACAGAGAATGGCATTGGATATGTACCAGCCTCAATGCATCATCACGGCAAACCCCTGATTCACTTCCAATACAATTCTCCACTGCAATAGTGGACTTTGGGGCACACCGACGTTTTCATTGTACTGGTGCTAGCAGGGTACTTTGCAAGCACCACCTCATGGTCTTGATCAGTGAACACCTTGGAGCTCTTTGCTTGTTGTCCTGGTGCTCACAGCATCACTGTCTTGATTCGCCTTGCCTCTTTGCAAGTTTTGCCCTCATTCAGAGCTTAAAGGATCAAAGTACTTTTGTCCTGCTTTGCCTTGCCGTTTCATGTGGGGTAAAGTGAGGAAATGAACAGTTAAACATGTGGACAAACAGGAGGCTGGAAGAACACAGCAAGCCAGGCAGTCCTGAAGAAGGGTGATACCTGAAACACTGACTGCTCATTTCCTCCAGATGCTGCCTGGCCTGCTGTGTTCTTCCAGCCTCCTGTTTGTCAACCTTGGATACCAGCATCTGCAGTTTGTTTTGTCTCTAACCAAATTAAACATGTAGTTGGATGGAAATTTGGGATGATCAATGGTAGTGGTGTTGACAGGGAAGGCAAGGAAGAAGGGAGAGTTAAGATAAGTGGTGGTTGGGGTGGTGGGGGGGGTGGTGATGGGTGTTGGTGTTCATGTAGATTGAGAAGCTGAGCCGGTGATTCATTCCACAACTGCTGTTTCTGTTCATCCTCATCCAAATTGCCAATGTAGAAGGGAAGCGAAAATTGATGCCACCAAACTCAGAGTGAACAGAATAAATGTTCCATTCTGTGAAGGAAAGGGGTTCACTACTGTGTGATGTGAGGCCCTTCAGCGGGCAAAGGCATGACACTAACCCCAACGCAGTCCGGGTTAAAGACATTTGTGAACACAAAATGCTGTATAATGCCTCCCGCACTGCCGTACTCTGTGGACTTAAATCCTGGTCCCAAACTCTCTTAATCGATGTAACTGACATCATAAATCAATCTAACTGAGGGCATGTGTTGAGGCACAAAGAATGTTTTGTGATCTGTAAAACTCACTGTAATTGTAAATCGTAGCAATCAATTTTTAAGATTGCATAGCTTGCACAAGGCGCAGGAGTTGTTCACTTCATAACTGGATGATAAAACTTACACACATTATTCTATGTGCAATGCTGTCTGTCCAGGGTTCTGTGGAGGTGAGAATAGGTTCAGCAATCCTCACTGTTGGTGCCACATGCAAAATCTCTGCTGTTTGAGCACAGAAAAGCTTGAACAACTGTCGTTTGAATCAACAACGAAGTGCAATATGCATATACAGGTCCCAATGTTTGGAGGATGCTGTTGAAATTGTGTGTGTGTTATGAACTGCTGAATTATCCCATTACCAAGGAGCCGTTATGTATCCGATACTGCCCACATGGGCTCATTGAAACTATCCCCAGTGGATTGAGGCACAGAAGCTGTGGTTGTGTTTCTGCCTCTGAGACTGCTACACAAATGTATGATGTAGAGGACTAGCAACAACCTCCAGCTGATGTGGAGCCATTCTCAAAACAGAGCTCGCAACCTCAAGCACCCCCATGATGCACTACGGATAAGGAGAACTGCAGATTCTCATTTCCCATGGAATGATGTGCAGATGAGAGAGGGGAAATGGTACTACACTGTGACCAGAGGTGAAGGTTAGGATGCTGTCCAGTATATCTGTAATTCGACATCACCTTCCACTAGGGCAAATAAGGGAGAATGGGTAACCTCTCTAAATCAGCTTTCCATGCCAGTCGTGTCTGGGGCTTCATACTGGTCCCATCTAAACTGGATGGCACTCGACCCTTGGAATTTCTGCTTCAAACACATAGAGGATAACCAGGGCTATGGAATGGATGTTGGAAGTCTGTGAGACTCACAGCATTTGAGATGAACATGATGTTCTTCAGATGGATTAGCACCTTCCAGCTCAGCGAGCAAACTCACATCCAGGACTAGCACCATCAGCATTTACAGTACAATGGTCTTCTGGATAAGATATTAAACAAGACCTTTTCTGCCTACTCAGGTGGATGTTAAAGATCTGTTTGAAACAGAGAAGTAGTCTTCTCCCAGCTTGGACTTGCAAAACCAACACCACCGTAATACCACCATCACCATCTTCGGTCCGCCTCCCCCTCTCTCCCTATTTATTCCAGAACCCTCACCCCATCCCCCTCTCTGATGAAGGGTCTAGGCCCGAAACGTCAGCTTTTGTGCGTCTGAGATGCTGCTGGGCCTGCTGTGCTCATCCAGCCTCGCATTTTATTATCTTGGATTCTCCAGCATCTGCAGTTCCCATGATCACCATAATAGATGTTGTGGTCATTAACCCTGTGCTGTCTGTGGGAGATGCTGTATGCCAATTGTCTGCTGTGTTTCCAACAGTGATTACACTTTGTACCACACGGGTGTGTGATATTATATATTACACATGTAGATATTTTCTGTTTGAAGTTTAAATTAGTGGTAAATTGATGGTGATTTATTTTTGAGAAGGGGCTTAAAAATTAATTAAGAATACATGAGTGGACAAAAAGTTGGCAGATAGATGCACTTTTCCAAGAAGCATAGAAAAATAGAATATTATTGAAATGAAAAGAAACCACAGAATGGAGCAGTATGAGAGAAATGGGTATCCGAGTACACACATAGAGGAGAATGCTTTCATTGCAGCAATAATGAAGTATAAAAGGCAGGAAGGTCTTGCTACTATATAGAATATGGTGAGACCATTTACACTTTGGGTACAGTAGCGCATACAGTTTTGGTCTCATTACTTATTAAGGGATATACCTGCATTGGAGGTAATTCCCAGAAATTTAACTTGGAAAATTCCTGGGATGAAGGGATTGTCTTATGAAGAACTGTTGAGCAGGTCGGTCCTTTGTTCATTATAGTTTAAAGAATGTGAGTTGATCTTATGGAAAGATAAAGTTCCGACTAAGCTTAACAGGACAGTTCATGCTGGGGGAAATCTAAAACTGGGGGTCAGGGCTCTTGTGGTGCACTGGTAGCATCCTTACCCCAGGACCTGCAGAGCTTAAACCTGGGTTTAAGTCCCACCTGCTCCAGAGGTGTGTAACAATGCCTCCGAGCAGGCTGATTATAAAAAGAACTTGCAGTTATTATTGCAAAATGATGAGCCTTCCATTTATTGATGGAGATGAGGAAGAATTTCTTCCTCGAGGGCCGTCAGTATTTGGAATTTCTCTCTGAGTGAGCACTGTGGCCAGATCATTGAATATATTTAATGCTGAGTTAGGTTGTTGTTTGTCAAGACAGTCAAAGGATGTGGGAGCAGGTAGGAAAGTTGAGCCAAAGCCACATCAGATCAGTCATGATCTCATTCACTAGCAAAGCAGGGTCATGGGCTGAATGGCCTTGCCCTGCTCCTGTTTCTCCATTTGATTGTTTAACACTGTGCTTCACGACAGGACCATTTGCTGTCCAGCTGGGGATTTGTTGTTCAGCTAAGAACGCCACATAAACACATTTGTGGCCGCTGTCTTCCCGTTATATTCCTAAATTCTGCAATCTTAAAATTATAAGTTCAGGCTTTTTTTGGCACATCGGTTGCGTACATAGCACTGAGGCAGGAGACCCGGGGTTCAAGTCCCACCTGCTCCAGGCATGAAACATCTCTGGACAGGTTAGTTTGGAAAGTATGGAAATTCAGTCTGAATTGAAAACGATCTCGAATGGTGTCTGCCCCCAAACCAGGAAGCAAAAAAACCCAGCAGTTTTTAAAAGAGCTGCTCACTTTACGACCTTGTCCCTGGTTCAGCCCTCAAAGTTATTCTGGGTAAAGCCTGTTATGTTTTACAGCGATGAGACACGCCTCTTTCTATCCGACAGCTCACCATTAGTCCGGGTCACTTCTTTTCTAAAATTGTTTTGTTTTCGATTTTTCGAATGTAGTTATTTAGTGTAACCGTGCGTTTTGCGGATCTATGCAGGGGATAGCACCATGGGAAGAGAGGAGAACCTCACCAGAATTGCAAAGAAGCTGGATAAAATGGTATCGAGGAAGAGTATGGTAAGGTTAATCAGCTCGAAGAGAAGGGCGACAGTGTGCAAATAATTCAGAAGCTGCTCAACTCCAGGCCGGGAGAGTTGGTTTCTCAAGTTTGAAAACAGATTTGCACTTTCATTAAAATCTCCGCCACTTTTCAGTGACCGAGGGCAGTTTTGTCGACGTGCCTAAGCGGGTGGAAGTCTGCACAACTTATATACAGGGGTTAGCTCGATTTGTCAAGCAGGTGATCTGGTTATAACGGCAGTCTCCCATGTTACTGGGATCTTCCTGTGCCTTCTGGCCTGTTAATGCCCCGCGCACCCCATCCCCCCATTTCCCTTTAAAATAAAAACGCCACATGCCACCCTTGGACTTTCTTTTTAAAGAAACGTAAACGAAACTGAGTTTCCACGGTTCGCCAAATGTGCAAACGCCGCCTTGTGACCTAGCCAGGGATATTTTTAAATGTGAATGTCCTTTCCTCACCTTTCTTCCTTCCCCACCCAAATCTCCGTCCTCTCCACCTGCCCTCTTCCTCGCTCCCATTCACCCGACACCCCTCCCCTCCTTTCCAAACCCCCTCAGATTGTTATGATGTGGGCTGTACAAAGTGGAATTAGATGTGCATGTTAAAGAAGCAGTATTAACAGAGTTGGCCATGGGACTGGATAGCCCTTCCTGAAGCCCGTCGTAGACATAATGGGCTGAATAACCCACTTGGGTGCAGTATGACTTTGGAATCCAAGCAGGTTTGCACTGTGGTGGGAGATGTAAGGCTTGTAAAGTAATGGGTTTGAATGTGGAACCCAAAAATACACACTTTTAAGAGTTCAGTGCACCCTTTGGATCTTAGAATCCCTACAGTGTGGAAAGAGGCCTTTCCGCCCATCAAGTCCACACTGAACCTCAGAGCAGCCCACCCAGACCCATCCCCCTGTAACCCGCCTAAGCCACACATCCCTGAACACTATGGCCAGTTTACCTAACCTCCACATCTTTGGACTGGGGAGAAAACTTGAGCAGGAAACCCACACAGATGCAGAGAGAATGTGCAACTCCATACATACAGTCATCTAAGGCTGGAAATGAACCTGGGTCCCTGGCGCTGTGAGGCAGCAGTGCTAACCGCTGAGCCACCGTGCCATGGATAGGGGTAGGGATTTTATTTTACTGGGGTGTGGGAGGTTGAGGGGTGACCTTTACAGAGGTTTATAAAATCTTGAGGGGTATAGATAAAATGATTAGCAGGTGCCTTTTCCCTAGGGTGAGGGATTTCAAGACTAGTGGGTATATTTTTAACCTGAGAGACTCAAAATTAAAAAAAAAGACAGGGGCCATTTTTTTACAGAGTGGTTTGTGTGCAGAATGAACTTCCAGAGGAAGTGGTGGATGTGGGTACGGTTACATTGTTTAAAATACATTTAGACAAGCACATGAATAAGAAAGGATATTAACCAAGCGCAGGCAGGTAGGATTAGTTTAGTTTGCGATTATGGACGACATGGACTGGTTGGACCAAAGGGTCTGTTTCTGTGCTGTAAGACTCTATAACTCTCCATTGTGTGCTTTATAATATTCTGTAGATGTTCAAAATTGACAGCCAATGAACAGTTGTATTCATTAAAAAAAAATCACAGGCTGCCAGAATTTTATAATAAAAAAAACTCTCTGATTTTATTTAAATCTGAATAGGATGGTGCTCTGGATCTGCTCCAGGAACTGCGAGACGTGAAAATGACTCTGAAGTTGTTGCAGGTAACTTAATGATACAAAAAACTGCCAAATGACTGTTCCCTGAGTTTCTATGGGAGGAGCCCTAGGGTGACTGCAGTAATCACCTAAATCCATTCCTGCCTCAACTCCTCTGCGGTTGAAACACTCCTATCGTGCATTGCAACTTCCACAACTATTTCACTCCTTACTTGGCTGACCTCCCGTTGTATCTTCTGTAATCTTGATCTCACTGGTTTTTAAAAAAATCTGTTGTCCAGATGTTGACTTATACCAAGTCCTCCTCACTCACCATCACTCTGCTCACTGACCTATATTGGCAAAATCTCAATTTTAAAATTCTCATACTTGTTTTATAATGCCCCTCGCCCTCTCCTACCACCCCCTGAATGGACTTGCTGCCTCTCTATCTCTGTCACCTGGATTCTCTCTCTGAATCTTGCTGCATCTCTCTTTCTGTTTCCATTTTAATTTGTGCCTTAAAGGTTTTTGTCTGTCTGTTCTAATCATCTTCAGGGATTTGGTGTTCAGTTCTTCTGATAATGCACCTGTAATGTGCCCTGGGGTGTTTTTATTACTTAAAAATGCAAGTTGCTGTTTAAAGATATCACTTCTTTCCTGGATGTAGCTGTGTCTTTCCTTATTGCTCAGTAACTAAAGACTGTTCAGTTGGAATTGAAGTCATGTGGACACCAGGATGTTTCCAAATATTAATCCTGGGATCGCAGTAGGAGGTACTATGTTCATCTTGGTGCCCTGGGCTGTGGCGAGGAAGTAGAAGTACCGATCTTGGTGTTGAATCTGACCCAGTGCTGCGGGATGTGTGGCCTTCAGAGGCAGACAAGATCAGAGCACGTCCTGAGAGTATGATGGATGGCAGAGAGCTTTCCCCTTCTCATTCCCACAATCAGTGCACCAGGGCAAGACATTGCTATGATCCAGTTCTCCAGCTCTTCGCCACCATCACATTCAATCATATAGGCTGACAGAAACAGGCTATTTGGCTCAACTAGTTTCTGTTGTTGCTCAGATTCTGCAGGAGTTTTGCTCTGTTCCATCTATCTCACCTCAGTCTTCCAGCATGTTTTTGCATCCCCACTTTCTCTACTGTACTCGTTGAGTTTACTTTTTGAGGGGAAAATAGATATCAGATAATGTGGAAAAAAAAAGCTTTGACACATTATTGCCAGCCACGTGGATTTGAACTTGGCTTCAAAGTCTGGTAATGTGAAACATAAGGTTGTGGCAAAAGTAGACTCAATGCTGCATTCTGCAGCATCCAGTTGCTTTAATGATGAAGACAAACTGTACATGGCTAAGAGTTGGATTCCTGGCTAAATTTCTAATGGGAAAATATTCAAATTCATTCTTCAAACAGTCGTTTGATATTATAGAACTTGAGTATTGTTTATAAAAAAAGACATATATTTTATCTTGCACTCAATTTTTCTTGTGAATTGTCTTGATGAGTTGCTTTTCCAGCAATGTTCAAATTGTATATAATGCTCTCCATATTGACAGGAGGACCCTCCATGTTGTGTCATGGTTAAGTAGTTGTTTTAAATTCATATAAACATATAATCATAAAAGTTTACAGCAAGGAAGAAGGCGATTCAGCTCGCTGTGTTCACGCCAGCTGACAAGAAACCATCCAGTTTGTAATTACAGTTAATTATACAAAAATCCTGGGTGTACTAAATAAAAACACAACAGGCATTACTATAGCAGACTAAATCCAGTTCTAGCTATACCTGCAACTGACTTTCCCTTCCTGGCTCCCCCTTACAAAAATCTCGTTTATTACACATAAACTGATCTTTTGTTGCTTAGGTTAAATTTATCAATCACACTTGATTTGTTATTGGAATTTTGGTTGAGATCAGTGAATCTTCTTGACTTTGGGAAGTATGGAATGTGTGGGAGACAAATATGGATGTAGAGTATACAATAATGCTAAATAAAATGAAGTGTGTGAAGATGGAAACAGTTAAGCAGTTGATTCTTGGGCAGGCTCCCATTCCATATTGCTAACATGTGTCAACTCCCCACTTGGAAGCTGCAGAACTTTCAATTCTAGCAAAACCTGATCTGATAAACATATTTTTATTTTGCTGACTGTAATATTTCTGAAGAGCAATAAATTTAGATATTAATCCTTAATTAAACACAGAAATTCACAACTTAACATAGTGAGAAATCTCTTCAACAGCCAGCAATAACTGTTGTGGGAATTGGTAACACTCACAAAAGGTGCAGGAGAAGCTGCACTTGTAAGGTTGAGGGTCAAGTTAGTTAATCATGGTGCAGTGCAGTGTAATTTTTAACCAGAGTTACCTTTTGTTGACCTGAGTTCAGGCAGAATGCAAATAAAGTGTAAACTTTTCCAGTCTTGGTTCTTAACAAAGGCATTTCTGACTCTGCCACTTTCCTCCTACCAATACCTATTCTTAAAAAAAAATTAAATTGTAAAGTATGAAGTATTGATACAGGGACTGAAATGAATTGGCAGAGATTTGTATTGAGAACAGAATGCTGCCGGCCAAAAGCTTTATAAACGGCTCAGTAACGCCTAAAACCATAGATGAAAGAAATGCTTCTGCAACTGAATGAAAGTGATTCTCTGTAAAAATCTACATTACATTCTCAGCACCGGAGACATGTACCAGTGATAGGTGAGGTGCACCTGGAATGTGATGACCTAGTGGTGTTATTGTTGAACTGTTAAGCCAGAGACCCAAGTAATGTTCTAGGGAGCCGGTTTCAAATCCCGCCAGTACAGATGAATTTGAATTTAATAAAAATCCGGAATTAAGAGTCTGATGATGATCATCAATCAATTGTCGGACAAACCTGTCTGATGTCCTTCAGGAAAGGAAGCTACCATCCATATCTGGTCTGGCCTACATGTGACTCCATACCCACAGCAATGTGTTTGACTCTTAATTAGGGTTGGGCGATAAATGCTGGCCTGGCCAGTGATGCTCCAAACCCCCCCAAAAAAAACTGAAAGGAAAGCCCCTGGAACTTTGCAGACATCTGAATTCATGTTCTTCTGGGTTGGTAATAGATATGGCTGACAGGTTGATACAACAACAATTCCAAATAATGTCCTTGAGGCTGTTGTCAATGCTCCAGGATGACCCTGGAATCTTCAGGAATTGAAAGATTAATCTTCTTGACACTGCTGAAAGTGAATCCAAGGTTATAAGGTTGTTTATAAGGTTGTTTAATAAAAAAAACTTGTTTTTGATATGTGATTTAATACTTTTTAATTTATTGGATGTATTTTGGTGATAAGGAAGGCTGATGAAGCTGACAGGCTATTGGTGACGAAAGTTGATAACCCTATCTCATACGTGTAATTGCTGTTTGGATAGCAAAGTGCATTTAGTTAGTTTGCTGAATGCAGTTTTACAAACTTTTGTTTTAATTCAACATACCGCCTTTGCACCTTCCACAATGTCAATGAAATTCCTGTGTGTTAGGTGAGGACTGCTCGAGTTCTACCAATTGAGTTAGACTTCCCTCTTTTTATTATTTGCCAGAATACAAGAGTTGGGATGTCTGTAAATGCAATCCGTAAACACAGCACAGATGAACAAGTCATTGCATTAGCTAAAATCCTCATCAAAAACTGGAAAAAGCTTCTTGGTAAGTGCAGAAACTCATCTCCTAAAGATGTATTTTATCTACAAAGAAAACAAATGGGAGTGTCCTTTATCCATTGCCTAGATTCGTACAACTAGTCACAGTAATATGTTACTGACGGAGGATTCAGGTTAGAACACTAAAATCAAGAAGTAATGCACATCAGTCTTGTGTTTAATTGCTAAATGTGTGTGGATTTAATGAGGCCCTGAAAAGGTGGCTTCTGAAGACCATGGCTCACTGCCTTTGAATGAGGACTCCGTGCCACAAGTCTCATTCCAGTGCAGAAAATCTGCACTGACACTGCAGCATGCTGCACAGCTTGGGATCCTTTCTTATGGAGAAGCCAATAAACTAAGACCCTGTTGGCCCCCTCAGTTGATTAAAAAAAAGCTCATGAGAAGGAGGTCAGCGTTTATTGCCTATGCTGAATTGATGCAGAATAGTGCTGAGCTGCCTTCTTGAATTGCTGCAGTTCCTGAGCTGTAGGGAGACCCATATGGCTGTTAGGAAGGGAGTCCCAGGAATTTTGACCCAGCAGCGGTGAACGAACATTGAGATAGTTATAAGTCAGGATGGTGTGGGGAGGTGGTGTTGGTGGTTTCAGGGGGTGGTGGTGGTGATGGAGGAGGAGGAGGAGGGTATGGGGTGTTGGGGGCCAGGGTGTGATAGAATCTTGCAGTTGGTGGTTTTCCCATGTGTTTGCTGTCCATATTTTTCTAGAGATCATGGGTTTGGGGTACACAATGGTATGAGATGGTACACACTACTATCATTGTGCATCTGTGGTGAAGGGAGTGAATGTGATGGGTGTGAATGGGGTGTCAGTCAAGTTGCTTGCTTTGCCATGGATATTGCTGAATTTCTTGGGTATTGTTGGAGCAACACCCATCCAGGCAACTGGAGGGTATTCCAACAGCGATCCATTGCGTTGTATAACATGGACAGGCTTTAGCATGACAGAAGATTGATTACTCGCTGTAGATTTCATAGGCTTTCACCTACTTTCATCGCACAGTGTTAATGTGGCTGTTCCAGTTTAGTTTCTGGTCACCGATCACCCCTGGGATATTGATAATGATGGAATTCTGTAATATTAATACCATTAAATTTACACTGAAATGTTCAGATTCTCTCTTGTTAGTGGTAGTCATGCCTCTCACTTGTGTGGTGTGAATCTTACTTGCCATTTGTCAGCCCCAGCCTGGATATTTGTTTGTATTAAAGATCCTATGGCACCATTTTGAAGAAGAGTGGAGGAATTGCCCTCCCTGTGCTGGCCAAAATTTGTCCCTCAACTTCACTAAAATAATTCATCTGCTCAAATGGTTGCTGTGTTATCCACAGCAGACTTCAGATGGATAATTTCAGGATGTCCCAAAGTTGTTTACGGGCAATGAATTAGTTTTTACTGTTGTATTATGAGGAAGGAGGTTTCCAGTTTTGCATTGGGCTCGGCCCTATAAACTACAGTGTGACAGTGAACAAAGTTTTTTTTTTAACTAGTGCTGATTGAATGCATTCAATGAGGAATGTTCAATTACTTAATGAAAAATTTAGCCAAAGTGTGATATCTTGAGTTCACTTGAACGTTGAAGATTCCATTGCGTTATTCAAAGAAATGTAAACGTTTTTTTCAACTGAGCTGGCCAGTGTTCTTCCTTGTCTCACTATTCATTTCATTGTTCTTTGCGATTACATTACTATGTGAAAAATTGAATGGGTGTAAAAACAATTAATGCAGATCAGAGTCACTCATTGTATACAATCAGGTACTATATAAGTTAAGGTTTGAAGAAGGATCGTTTGACTTGAAATGTTAATTTTGATTTCTCTCCATAGATGCTGCCAGACCTGTGGAGTTTCTCCAGCAATTTCTGTTTTTGTTTCAGATCTCCAGCATCTGCAATTTTTCGTTTCACTTTATTGTGTAAACTTAATGAATTTATTTTCTTGGGACAAGATCCTGCATCCACATTTATCACTGTGAAAGCGTTAAATTATTAAAAAAAGTTGTATAGGCTGAGATTCTGTTCCAGTTGGCTGTGAGCACTGTTGGCAAGGCCAATATTTATTGTCCATCTCTAATTGATATTGAGAAGGTGATAGTGAGTATAGGACATTGAGTGACCTAATTGTCGTGCTGAAATGACTGAAAGAATTTAAATTGTGAAGAGCTATTCCTCTGATTTGGGGAGGCGGTGGTAATTGGAAGAGACTAGATCAATGGGGAGAAACCTTGAAATTAGAGCTAGGCTTCATATCCGAGAGCAAATCTTCAAAGATCAAATAATAAAAGTCTAACAAACAACACTTCTCCAGCTCCCAACACCCTAAGAGGCTGTGGGTGATTAAACAAAAATTTCAAAATTGAGATTAATGGAGTTTCTGGAATTATCGAACTTTGAAAAAAATTGTTAGTGGTATTGGGGTATAAATTAGCCATTGTCTAATTGAAAAAGGACATTCATGTTCATGGATGGCCTGTTCCTGTTAATTTTGCGTGTCCTAAATAATTTTGCATTCATACTCCTCTCTGAAAATAACTTCATAAAATTTATAGCTCTTTAATTGTCCATCTATTTTCCCTAAGTGTTACTCTGACACTGGTTTCGTTCACATTTTATCTAATAACACCGCAGTATTAGCTGTCGCAATGCAGCTGCAGGCTGTGACCGTCAGGTGGCTTTTGAATGCTTTTCTGAAGCCTCTCCTTAAAGATTATGTTGCTATATCTTACGTTTAAAAGAAATTTATATTCACCAGTTGATTACAAGGAACACTTCTGTTATGCCTTAACTTTGTTCCTACAACTGGTCTTAGTGATTACAATAAACCAAAGAGGAATCAAATTGGATCTTGATATATTTTCCCTTTCAGCCTCAGAGATTCCAGCCTCAATCAAGACTGAGAAAGCAGCAGGAAAAGAGGGTGAGAAGAAAGACCAGGCACCAGCAGTGTCCCCAGCACCCCAAAACCATCCCAAAGATAAATACGTGGAGAGGTAATGAAACAGATCATCATTCTGCACTGCATTATGATGATCCCGTTGAAGTAACAGTGACAGATGCATCAGGTAACCAGAGATCATAAATTTAATGTAATTAGCAAAAGATTTAGAATGGAATTGAGAATTATTTTTCACGAAAAGATTGTTATAATCTGCAACATAAAAACTGTAAGTAGCAGATTCTCTAGGAACTTTCAAATAGCAAATGGACATGTACTTGCTATGATATAATTCAAAGAGTTGAATGTTCTAAACATTCTTTTGTATATCTAGGGAAATTGTTTACTTCTGCTGGAGTACTTAAAAGACTTTCCTAATGCTATATCCTTGTGATATACTGTGGGTTGCAGCATATAAGTCAACATTGAAAGCCATCAAAAATCCTTCCAAAAGCAAGGGTCGACATTTTGCAAGGTATAACGTTGAACTGCTGGTGTGGGTTGGAGGGTCGCCATTTTGAAATGTGAAAAAACCCAATGGTCATTCATATTAATGTGGCATGGCTTATTGCATGAATTAGTTCTAAAAAGACACCCTTAACCATAGTCAGAACATTTTCAACCCATCAAATCCATTGCCTTCAGCACCTGACAAAAGAGATCCTCAAAATTTATTCTGAGTCACTTTGTTTAAAAAATGCAGAATAATTAATCTGTGCATTAATTGTCTTTGCCACATTATAACAACGGCTACAATTCAAAGGTACTTCATTGGCTGTAAAGACCATTGCAATATCTTGAAAACATGAATGGATTTGTTAATCCTTTTCTTCTTTAACCACTTGTGCTAGATGATGTAATGACCATTAAAGCTATCCAGTCCTGTCTGCTTTCCCACGCTGTTGTTTGAGTAGGTTCATTGGCTGTTACTTCATAATTTAAATGCTGTCAGATTATCTCGAGTTTCTCTCATAGGAATGAGAGTTTACTTTGATGAAGAACATTGTTGGGGATAAATAGACTGACTTTTTTCTCTGAAATGTTGGATGGATTGGTGCAAATTGATTATAGCATATATCTGGGTGTCCTCCAGCAATGACAAAACATGAGGTAGCCATCACGCACTAACTACAAAGGAAGTATACTAACAGTCTTTCTTCCTGTAGATCAGTTAGCTCATTTGGATGGATGGCTGGTGATTGATGTGCAGTGATGCCAACATTATAGGTTCAGTTCCTGTACCGATGAATGTCACCATGATGGCTTTACCTTATCAACATTGCCTGAGATACAGTGACGCTCAGGCTAAATTCATCACCCACTGTCTGGGTCTTCCACTTTTTCACTTTCCAAGGATGATCTCACGATGGAACACACTGCCAAAGGAAATAGTCACAGTCTATCAATGAAAACCTTCAAGACCCACCTTTAGATTAATTCTATTTCAGAGTTTTCAGGACAGCCATCTCAAGCGGGTTCGTGCCTGCTTTAGCTAGCACTACATCAAAGATGCTGGGAGAATATGAATATTAGTCTTTGATACCAGTGCAGGAGAAAAGGAATGCAACATTTCACACCAATAGGTTTGATTAATTCTAATTTGATTTCTAGGAAAGATTTATTCAGCTCGAAGTCCTCACTGATAACTTCTCCCATGTCCAGGAAGAACTCGACAGATGGACAACAGGACCATCACAGGTGAAATAATGTTTGTTAACCATTTACAGCCCTGCAGGTGAGCTATCCCATTCAGGTACAATTGGAATCCTAGGCCTACTGGTGAGATAGTTAATCTCATTCACTGCCTTTTTGTTTAATGTATCAAACACACAGGAACAGATGGTTCCAATGGTCCCGGGCTGAGCGACAGCTTGCATTTGAAAACAAAGGTTATTTCCTGTGATGTGAGCACTGGTCATAAAGCCAGTACATTGTTACCCATCCTTACTTGCCCCTGAATGAAGTTGTTTGCTAGTCAGAAGCTGCTACTTAGAACAATGAACAAAGAAAATTACAGCACAGAAACAGGCCCTTTGACCCTCCAAGCCTGCGCCAATCCAGATCCTCTATCTAAACCTGTCACCTATTTTCCAAGGATCTGTATCCCTCTCCTCCCTGCCCATTCATGTATCTGTCTAGATACATCTTAAATGACGCTATCGTGCTTGCCTCTACCACCTCCGCTGGCAACGTGTTCCAGGTATCCACCACCCACTGCATAAAGAACTTTCCATGCATATCTCCCTTAAACTTTTCTCCTCTCACCTTGAAATCGTGACCCTGAGTAATTGAGTCCCCCACTCTGGGGAAAAAGCTTCTTGCTATCCACCCTGTCTATACCTCTCCTGATTTTGTAGACCTCAATCGGGTCTCTCCTCAACCTCTGTCTTTCAAAAGTAAATAAACCTAATCTACTCAAACTCTCTTCACAGCTAGCGCCCTCCATACCAGTTAACATCCTGGTGAACCTCTTATGCACCCTCTCCAAAGCATCTACATCCTTTTGGTAATCTGGCGACCAGAATTGTAGGCAGTGTTCCAAATGTGGTCAAACCAAAGTCCTATACAACTGTAACAAGACCTGCCAAATCTTGTACTCAGTGCTCCGTCAGATGAATGAAAGCATGCTGTATGCCTTCTTGACCACTCCATCGACCGGTGTTGCCACCTTCAGGGTACAATTGACCTGAACACCCAGATCTCTCTGTCATTTAACTCTGGTGCCTGGCTGAGGAAGATTTTTTTTTCATAATTGACACAAACTAGTAAGTTGCACTAGAACTGTACAATCAATGTCAGGTATGCATGAAGAAGACACTTTGGCTTCTTTTAGCTTGCTTCTCCAAACACAAATCTTTCCAGCACCTTCCAACAGTATCAGCTATTCCCAAAATGCACGTGGAGCAGTTGGATAGACTGCACAGTTTTCACATTCTAAAGAAAGTCTTTCATTTTGAATATGTTCTAGGCCGCTATGTGCGTGCTCATACCATTAGGAGGCAGTGTGACAAAATGTCATGCTTAATTCCCGAACATAAGGAGTGACTTTTTTTTTGAAGAATGAAGGGTTCTAGGTGGACAATGCAGTTTACAATGTTTGAAAGTTGTTTGCTGCTAAACTATGAGAGTGGAAGTCATCCGTTTCCTGCTAATTAACATGGATTTTCAGAGCATTACTGGAGAAATGAAATTAGTTATACTGCTCAGAGATAATGGGAACTGCAGATGCTGGAGATTCCAAGATAATAAAATGTGAGGCTGGATGAACACAGCAGGCCAAGCAGCATCTCAGGAGCACAAAAGCTGACGTTTCGGGCCTAGACCCTTCATCAGAGAGGGGGATGGGGGGAGGGAACTGGAATAAATAGGGAGAGAGGGGGAGGCGGACCGAAGATGGAGAGTAAAGAAGATTGGTGGAGAGAGTGTAGGTGGGGAGGTAGGGAGGCGATAGGTCAGTCCAGGGAAGACGGACAGGTCAAGGAGGTGGGATGAGGTTAGTAGGTAGCGGGGGGTGCGGCTTGGGGTGGGAGGAAGGGATGGGTGAGAGGAAGAACCGGTTAGGGAGACAGAGACAGGTTGGACTGGTTTTGGGATGCAGTGGGTGGGGGGGAAGAGCTGGGCTGGTTGTGTGGTGCAGTGGGGGGAGGGGATGAACTGGGCTGGTTTAGGGATGCAGTAGGGGAAGGGGAGATTTTGAAACTGGTGAAGTCCACATTGATACCATATGGCTGCAGGGTTCCCAGGCGGAATATGAGTTGCTGTTCCTGCAACCTTCGGGTGGCATCATTGTGGCAGTGCAGGAGGCCCATGATGGACATGTCATCAAGAGAGTGGGAGGGGGAGTGGAAATGGTTTGCGACTGGGAGGTGCAGTTGTTTGTTGCGAACTGAGCGGAGGTGTTCTGCAAAGCGGTCCCCAAGCCTCCGCTTGGTTTTCCCAATGTAGAGGAAGCCGCACCGGGTACAGTGGATGCAGTATACCACATTGGCAGATGTGCAGGTGAACCTCTGCTTGATGTGGAATGTCATCTTGGGGCCTGGGATGGGGGTGAGGGAGGAGGTGTGGGGACAAGTGTAGCATTTCCTGCGGTTGCAGGGGAAGGTGCCGGGTGTGGTGGGGTTGGAGGGCAGTGTGGAGCGAACAAGGGAGTCACGGAGAGAGTGGTCTCTCCGGAAAGCAGACAGGGGAGGGGATGGAAAAATGTCTTGGGTGGTGGGGTCGGATTGTAAATGGCGGAAGTGTCGGAGGATAATGCGTTGTATCCGGAGGTTGGTAGGGTGGTGTGTGAGAACGAGGGGGATCCTCTTGGGGCGGTTGTGGCGGGGGCGGGGTGTGAGGGATGTGTCGCGGGAAATGCGGGAGACGCGGTCAAGGGCGTTCTCGATCACCGTGGGGGGAAAGTTGCGGTCCTTAAAGAACTTGGACATCTGGGATGTGCGGGAGTGGAATGTCTTATCGTGGGAGCAGATGCGGCGGAGGCGGAGGAATTGGGAATAGGGGATGGAATTTTTGCAGGAGGGTGGGTGGGAGGAGGTGTATTCTAGGTAGCTGTGGGAGTCGGTGGGCTTGAAATGGACATCAGCTACAAGCTGGTTGCCTGAGATGGAGACTGAGAGGTCCAGGAAGGTGAGGGATGTGCTGGAGATGGCCCAGGTGAACTGAAGGTTGGGGTGGAAGGTGTTGGTGAAGTGGATGAACTGTTCGAGCTCCTCTGGGGAGCAAGAGGCGGCGCCGATACAGTCATCAATGTAACGGAGGAAGAGGTGGGGTTTGGGGCCTGTGTAGGTGCGGAAGAGGGACTGTTCTACGTAACCTACAAAGAGGCAGGCATAGCTGGGGCCCATGCGGGTGCCCATGGCCACCCCCTTAGTCTGTATGAAGTGGGAGGAGTCAAAAGAGAAGTTGTTGAGTGTGAGGACGAGTTCAGCTAGGCGGATGAGAGTGTCGGTGGAGGGGGACTGGTCGGGCCTGCGGGACAGGAAGAAGCGAAGGGCCTTGAGGCCATCTCCATGCGGAATGCAGGTGTACAGGGACTGGACGTCCATGGTGAATATGAGGTGTTGGGGGCCAGGGAATTGGAAGTCCTGGAGGAGGTGGAGGGCGTGGGTGGTGTCACGGACGTAGGTGGGGAGTTCCTGGACCAAAGGGGAGAAAATGGAGTCCAGATAGGTGGAGATGAGTTCGGTGGGGCAGGAGCAGGCTGAGACGATGGGTCGACCAGGGCAGGCAGGTTTGTGGATTTTGGGAAGGAGATAGAAACGGGCCGTGCGGGGTTGGGGAACAATGAGGTTGGAGGCTGTGGGTGGGAGGTCCCCTGAGGTGATGAGGTCGTGAATGGTGTTGGAGATGATGGTTTGGTGCTCGGGTGTGGGGTCATGATCGAGGAGGCGGTAGGAGGTGGTGTCGGAGAGTTGGCGTCTGGCCTCGGCGATGTAGAGGTCAGTGCGCCATACTACCACTGCGCCACCCTTGTCTGTGGGTTTGATGGTGAGGTTGGGGTTGGAGCGGAGGGCTGCCCGTTCTGCGGGGGAGAGGTTGGAGTGGGTGAGAGGGGTGGAGAGGTTGAGGCGGTTAATGTCTCGACGGCAGTTGGAGATGAAGAGGTCGAGGGAGGGTAGGAGGCCTGGGGGTGGTGTCCAGGAGGAGGACTTGTGTTGGAAGCGGGTGAAGGGGTCAGTGGAAGGAGGGTTGGGTTCCCGGTTGAAGAAGTAGGCATGCAGGCGAAGACGGCGGAAAAACTGCTCTATGTCCGACCGTGACTGGTATTCGTTGATGTGTGGTTGTAGGGGGACAAAGGTGAGCCCCTTGCTAAGGACTGACCGTTCGTCCTCAGTCAGTGGGAGGTCTGGGGGGATGGTGAAGATGCGGCAGGGCTCAGTGTGGCTGTTATACTACAGTGTTATACTGCTGTTCTGTAAACTATTAACGATGCACAAATGATTGTGTAAATGCTGCTTTATTTGTTTTCCTTGAGGGATTTTGAAATGGCTCTTGCTATTTTGCAGGGGTGATTTCTTGAGCTCTGTGTCACCAATGACTCTTTCACCTATGTCCAGGAAAAACTCCACAGATTCTGAGGAAAGGTAGTGTAATGCCTGTTTTGCTATAAAAGGAAGTTTTATTTTTTAAAAAAAGATCTTTAGAAGAAGTATCTGGTAAATTTCTATTTTCTTTGTGAAAGAGGAGCAGAAAGATGCATATTTTTGCCAAGATGCCCTGCAAATTGAATAGCATTCATCAGGGTGGCAATGATTTATTCTTCTATAATTCAGGGAAAGCAAAATTGTTAAAGGCTTTTCGTTGCATGATGAGGGTATGCTTTTAAACTATTGAAGACTGCTATGTCTTCAAAATGCATACACTGAAGTTATAGGCAATTAAAAAGTTTTATACTCAACCATATTGCTGAGCTGTGGTCTTTTCCATGATGTATTCTTCTTTCAGGTGATATTGACAGTATGTTTCTTGACTTTATTCAAGGATTGTGGCAATTCAACACAGATTTGTTGCTGACACATCTCATGGTAACTAGCTGTGCTTCTCCCAGCAGTTCTGTCTGTATATATAAATAGAAAACCACATGGTTAACATCTGTGGGGAAAAAGATTTATTCATTAGTGTAATGACTTGTTTCCAAGATTTGGTGCAGTGCGCATCCAAGTAGCCCTGCCCAATCTATTATGATAGCACTAACTTGTGTTGGGGTAGGGTTCTACAAACAATTGCAGCCCCTCTGAATATTCTGGGTCCAAGAACCTGGACAGGTTTGAGGGAGACATTTCTGCCTGACCTTGTCATCATTTGAACTGTCAGTGGCACTTTGAACTCTTGATTCCTAGCCAAATGCCTCTGAGAAACAAAATGGAGATGGCTATTTATATAGCACCTTATAAGATAACTCAGACACCTCAAAGCCACCTCATTCAACTTGGATTCATACAGAAACTTTACTTGTTGTAACCTATTCCAAAGCCCTTTCTTAAAACTGTAAATGGTGAGAAGGAAGTGATAGCTTTTTAAAAAAAAGCATTTATTTGTGGGATGTGGGTGTCACTGACTGGGCCAGCATTTATTGCCCATTGTTGGTGGACCTTGGAAAAATAGTGGTGAGCTGCCGCCTTGAGTCACTGCTGTCCATTTAGTGTGGATACACCCATAATACAATTAGGGAGTTCATAGAATCATACAGTACGTAAGAGACCTTTCAGGCTATTGCATCTGTATTGCCAAGATACTCTACTACCTACACTAGTCTCATTTTCCCGCACTTAAACCACAACTTTCAGTTCCAGGATTTTGATCCATTGAAGTAATGACAATATATTTCCAAGTCAGGATGGTGATTGGTTTAGACAGGAAACATGCAGCTGGTACCTGCCCTGTATATCTATTGCCCTTAACCTTACAGATGGGTAGTGGTCATGGGCTTGGAAGGTGCCGTATGCACAATAAAAAGGGACTCCCAGGTCCCCGTAGTTTAGGCCTGACATTTCACGTTAAAATATTGTATTAGACTCAAATGGATTCCCTTTGGAAGCACCTTCCAAATATCCGACCCCTACCACCTCAGATGACAAGGACAGTAAATGCATGGGAACACCGTTACTTTTATGTTCTCCTCCAACCCACAGGCCACCCTGATTTGGAACTATTTTGCTGTTCCTTCACTGCCAATGAGTCAAATTTATGAAACTCGCTTCTTAACACTGCGTGAGCTCCTATACATTGCAGTCAAAAAGACAGCTCACTATCACCTTTTCAAGGGCAATTATGGATGAACAACAAACAGGGGTTCAGCTGTGATGCCCTTATCCCATTAAAGAATAAGGTCTCCCAACAAGGAGATCACTGGCGTAGATCACTGAAGCCTGTTCTGCTTTTGTAATTAGATCTGGTCAATCAAACCATTATAATAACTAGTTTTGCAATTTTGGCAGTGGTTGATTCAAAGGCGCTAGACGATGAGTATAAAACGGAAAAGATAAATCCCACGTGATGGTTAAAGTCATAGAATCCCCTACAGTATGGAAACAGGCCCTTCAACCCAACAAGTCCATACCGACCCACAGAGTGTCCCACCATGACCCATACCCCTTTAACCCACCTAATCTGCACATCCCTGACACTATGGGCAGTTTAGCATGGCCAATCCACCCTAGTCTGCACATCTTTGGACTATGGGAGGAAACCAGAGCACCCGGAGGAAGCCCACACAGACACAGGGAGAATGTACAAACTCCACACAGACAGTTGCCCAAGGGTGGAATCTGACCCAGGTCCCTGGTTCTGTGAGGCAGCAGTGCTAACCACTGAGCCCCCGTGCTGCACACCTGTGATAATTATTCGGATAAAATTAGCACTTTGCCAAGTTTAAAGGTTTCCTTTGTCACTCTTCAAGTTCATTGAGTTCACTGTAGCTTTAAAGAACACTGATGTCCTTCTTCACAGGTCATGCGAATCTTTTGCCGGTGAACGTAAGGCAAGGAGGGTTACATGGTTACAAGTGGTGAACGTCATACAATGATAACATCTTCTGCCTGAGCGTGAAAGGCTAACGCTGAAAATGATCAATTCACCATTTATTTCAATCACAGGAGAGATTCATGCAGCACATCCCCACCAATCAGCTTGAAGTTGTCAAGGAACATTTAACAGATAAAAAGGCTGAAAGATAACTGATTCTATCTCCTTATCGGTCTAGAAATACGGAGCAAGATCAGTATAGTCTAGCCTTCACTTGCCTTTAATGAACTTCACCCTCTCTTGAAGAAGTTGACCCTTCCTGACGCTGTTATTTTATGGCACTTCATGCGAGAGACTGCTGTTTGTGACTTGAGGAGGCAATGTCAGACATTTAAATGGTTATGGAAAGCATTGACTGAGATCAAGCCTTCCAGATCTGTTTTTCATTTCTTGTTTGCACCACAGTATGCAACTAGGTCAATGAATTATAATCAAGAGTGGGATCACTGACTGATCCTTGTCCCCCTTCCCCTTTGGTGGGTGTTGCTTCCCTGGAGCATAATGACCTATCCCAGTCTGGATCAGTGACTACACAACAGAGTTACCTGGCTAGAGGGGCAGTACTATCAGACATAATATTATTCCAGTCACTCTAAGGGTCAAGAACCCATTCATTTTCTTGATATCAGTTGAGAAATCAGAAGTTTAGACATTCCCTGATGTACTGTGTTCCGTAATGGCCTCTTCTTGCTTGGCAGGGAGCCTAGAATCAACAAAGCTTACCAGTACCACTTTGTACTGAGAGCAGTTAGTCTCAAGGTAGAGCCACAAGGTCACAAACCAACTCCAATATTGCTTTACACAGACTTTAACAGTACTGCACCAGAACGTACGACTGTACAAAGAACAAAATACATTTCAGTACCGGTCCTTGATTGTTCCATATTACCGCTTACTGCCAGTTTTGAACATGCGAACAACAGGCATACCTTGAATATTTATAGACATTTGTAGGATATTGCAAGAAATGTTGTTTATTTAAATATGCCCAAGTGAATGGTAAGTATTGTATCTTGGTAAATACATAATTTAAATTGCCAACCATCTCTAAATCTCAAAGAGAAATATGTATTTGTTTTAATCCCTTCTTGGGACCATGAATATTTACAGCAAAGAAAGATGCATTTTGTCGATGTTGTCTCCATTCCAAAGCAAACCAGCCAACTGCAGTCCTTCAGTGGAGTGAGGCAGATTGTCCTCATTCTGTTTGGAGCAGAGAAGGTTAAGGATCGATTTTATACACAGGGTTCAGAGCACAAAGAATTTTGAAAAAGTGACTGTCTCCATTGGCAGGTTTATTAACTAGAGGGCTCTGATATGAAGTGGAGGAGTCAGCGACAAGATGAGTTTTGTTTAATTTAGTGAGTTCTTATGATCTGGGAAGTATTGCTTATGAAGGGACTCCAGGCAGATTCAATGATAACTGATGGTTATGTGCCTTCCTCCCACTCTAGCTGAGAAGCTGTCTGTGTCCATATGCAGCAAGGCCTATGCAACATGCAGGCTTGGACCAAACAAGTGTCAACCAATGATCACGTTCACTGAAGTGGCACTGCCATCACTGAACCCCCTCTACCATCTGCACCTTGCAGGTTACCACTGCCCAGATACTGAACATCACAACATTGGAAATGGGAACAATAACAGGCCATTCAGCTGTTTATGCCTGCTCTCCCATTCTGTATGATCCTGGATGACCAGCCAACTTATCATCCTGTTTCCAATTTCTCCTCGTGCCTTTTGATCCTTTTAGCCCTAAGAACTGAACCAACTTTATAAAAACTCTGGTTAAAAGTGCAGCTAATAACCTAGAAATGTTACAGCATGTAACTCCCCTCCTGACTATCCAAAGTTTGGCCACTATGTGTAAAGGGAGTGTGATGGAATACCATCAACTTGCTGGCTGTGTACTTCTCTGATAACACTCAAGAAGCACAAAACAGCTCACTTGTTCAGTATCTCATCCACCACTTTAAACATTCACAACCGCCAGCATGGATGCGTAGTGGCTACAGCGTGTACCATCGAGAAGAGGCACAATAACAATGCACTGAAGCTCCTCTGATGTTCGAAACCTCCAGCACCTGGAAGGGGAAGGAAAGCCAATGAATTGAAACACTTTCAGTTGCTATTTTCTCTTTGAGCTACTTACCATTCTGACTTGGAATAATATCACTGTGGCTTCATTGTTATGATCTCAAAATCCTGGGACTCATTCCTTAACAGCATTGATGGTAGTAGCTTCATAACATGGACAGCAATGGTTCAAGGCAATGGCCACCCATTGCCAGCTTCTGCAGAGCAATTGGGGATGGTGAATAAATGCTGATCTAGCTGCAATGTCCATATCTCATTGATGCACTAAACAAATCTCTGTACGCAGTATCTTCCTCTGAATGAAATACATCCTCAGTTTTTCTTGCAATGATACAATGGTTATTGCCTCAAACACTTCCTCTGGACAACAACACTCCAAACGAAGAAATATCTCGCAAGTCTGCTCACTCTTGCTGACGGTTGTTAATCGAGAACTCCTAATCAATGAGACCCTATCAGTGACAAAATTGTTTCCTCCTCCTTGTCCAATATTTACGATATTAAAAAAAATCATGTTTTCACTGGCTCCTACTTTGGTGGAAGTTTCCTCTAGTAATATGTCATCTGTGATTTCTTGTGATGAACACTAGCCTAATATTAATCAGTCAGTAAACCCTTCATTCTCTGTTGTAGGAAGGATTCGTACAACAGCAAATCGTCAACAGCAGCCTCACCAGCTCGAAGAACTTCCGTGGATAATTTGAAAGAAGAAAGGTTAGCTATCTGTGCTATGATTTCTTTAAAATTCAAAATCCAGCTGCGGTTAGACTAGAGGATAGCAGGAAGGAAATAAAACATAAAGCAAATCTGAATGTAACAGTTCAATGATTTAAAAACTTCGATTTGGACAGCCTCAAAAAGGAATGACCAAGAAAAGAAAAGATTTTAATTCCTGGGAGAGAATGATTTGAGAGTAAGAGACTGTGTAATGGATCTTAATTAAGTTATGATCAGACTTGATGATTTCAGTCATTTCTCCATGTAACAATACAAAGGTATAATCTTGCTATCCATTTCCCCCCAGTTGTGGGCCCTTTGCTAATTCCCGGTTGCTGCCTTGTGTTCCCGTTCTGGACCAGGCTGAAACTCACCTTCGTTCATTTCTGATCTTTCAATGCTGACTCACTGCATTATGTCTCCAAGAAACTTGGGATAGAACTTTTGTATTTTCCCGGGATTGGGCATCTGGATGAGTGGGAGTGGATGGAAGGCGGGGTGTGTAAAACGGGGTCCTATGGAGTGAGGCAATGTCGCGCCCACATCTACCTTTTATCAGCAGTGAGAAAGGCATCAGACAATCTCCTTACCCTGAGTTAAGGCCCTTAAGTCGTAGCTGGGAAACCTTTTGCAAGCTAGGGATGGGAGTCCATCCTGTTGAGGACGTTGTGCCTCAAGTTGGCTGCCATGATACTCCTGCCTCCTCCATCTCCCCACCCATTTCCAATTCAATCCCCTACTAAAAGTGGCACTCACAGTGAGACTCTCCTTGTACAAACTCAGCTTCAAGATTTGGCTGCATGACTCCTCAGCAAAGGGACTGCATGCTCTTCTGGAATTGGGCACCGCTCCCAGTGGTGCTACTGTGATTAATCCGCCTCTGGCATTTGATGAGCCAGCAGACTTCTGAGTTGGGATTGCCTCCCAGACAGGGGGAGCAGACTTCTTGCTCTGAGCTAATTAATAGCCCAATGGCTATAGAATTTGTTTGGAATAACCCATCCAAGTGGCTGGGCCCATGCTTTTAAATCAGGGCTATTCAGCCCAAAGGCCCTGTACATTCATTTTGATCATGATCATTCTGTAGGTAAGTTTCATTTGACCCTGGGCCCCTTCAACCTTAGTCTATTGTTAAACAAGATTTCCGTCAATTTCAGTTTTGAAATCTTCATTTGACCCCAGATCAACGGCCTTTTGGGGAAGAAAGTTTCCAGATCCTCATTACTGTTTGTATGAGGATGTGCTTCTTGACATGCCATAAGTACATGTGTAAAAGTCACATTTTTTAGACTGTTTTATAAGGTTAAATTTATGGAGTTATCTGTTGTATGCACACTAGTTTTGAGGGGCTGAAATTCATGCTACTGTCCAAAATACCATATCATGAGCAGAAGTCTTTCTTCTGCCAATTTATGATTACAAATTGGTGAAATTGTAATATCCTGTAGTTCAGCAGGCAGTCTAAGTTCTCTGCAGAAGTACTGAGTCATGACTTCTCATGAGCAGTGTGCACTGTCCAGCACTTGCCTTAAAATTTGAAATTCCATCCTTCTTGGATTCATTTTGTGCGTGGATTTGGATGGCTTCATTACTAACACATTTTCCATTTTTGATGATTTTCAAGCACCCACTCAACAACTTTTTTACTCCAGTTGTGGCCAGTTCTAACTCTGTTCGCACACTTACTTGTTTTGGAATTTTCTGAATTGGTTTGATGGCTTTCTACGAAACACACAAATTTCTTGCTGCTACACAATTATTTGTCTTCTCTGCAACTTCAGTAACTTTCATGTTAAATGCTGCTGCACAATATTTGTGTTTTCTGGAGAGCATTTTTACATAAGATGAAGGAATTTCAAAACCTCAACTAGGTACATGACCATATTCCATGAACGCTACAGGGGAACTGAGCTCAGCTGAGCTGCAAACAAAGGGAGGTTGTCACCTGTGATCTGATGTGTCTTAAACTCTTACACCAAATTGTTGTGAATCGTACATCAAAACACATAGTAGCATGGAAAAATTCCTCAATGTAACATTTATGTACAGGATAATACCTTGACTCACAAATGTTGATCCGTTATCTGTGAAGAACTAGGGTTGACTTTTACACAAAATATTTGGAAAACTGCAGATATTTTGGCCAAAAATAGGGTGTCAATCTTTACATGAGATCAACTTTTACTCGAGGATGTACAATAATTCCTGAACAGCTTGGCCGTAACTTTATGTTTTTTGTGTAATATAGGTGTTACTGGGTAGGATTTATTATGCATCCTTAATGACTCTTAAAGCTTTATGACCTCGTTGTCCTAGACTTGCTCAATAAAATTGTTTAAATCTTTTTAACAAAAAATCTTTTAATCATCTTAAACAGTGATGATAATGCCAGTAAATGTTAAGGAACAATGTTGGATTCTCTCCTGTTAGAGATGGTCATCACTTGGTACTTGTGTGGCGTCCCTTGCCACTTGTCAGCTCAAACCTGGATATTGCCCAGGTCTTAATGCATTTGGCCATGGACTGCTTCATTTTCTGAGTTGTTTCAAAATGGTAGGTTAAATCAAATTGATGGAGAGTGCAGGTGGACTTTCTGATTTACCAAGCAGCTTGCTCTTTTGGGCCTCCCCCCAGGTACCCTGTTATCACCAAAATAAAGACATATTGTGATTCTTTGGGATTTACTGTAATCTGCTTCATCTTTCAGAGGTTTTGCTGTTTTGATTTTTTTTTCTACCTATTTTAACAGTGGAGGTAGCAGCAAAGCAAAGATGGAATCACCTTCCACACCTACCAGCCCTACCTTCTGCACACCAACTATCCTCCCTCCTTTCTTGTCAACTGGAGAGTCCATCCGTGACAAATGTGTAGAGATGCTAATTGCAGCTTTGAAGACTGATGGTGAGATGCTTTTTCCATGTGTTAAATTGTGTGCTTTTTTGAAAACATGTGCTGGTCAGTGCCAGCAGTGTATAGAGTGGGTAATGACTGTAAAAGGCTCATGGACATCTTGACCAAGTTTGTGTTGAACAGGAGAACAAAGCAGAACAAGTCACTTCGAAATTTCTTGAACATGGTTAATTTAAAATTATACATTTTCTTCATTTATTGACATTCAAGGGGTTTCTTAATTAAAGAATAAAAGAAGGAATTTATTTCAGACATCTTATGACGCTTTTGGGGCAGGAAGGACTTGAACCCAGACCTTTTGACCCAGAGGTGGGACACTACGACTGAACCACCAGATCCCCTTAACTTTTAAACAGCTTCCATTCCCAGAAGACTTCTTAAAATGATTTTACAGACAGTTTAAAGTGTTGCACAGGTAGCCTCATATTATCAGCAGCATGAGAATGCTTAGATAATCCAGATAATGATGTTAATTGAAGGATAAATTTTGATTAGGATACCAAGGCAGAACCTGCACCTAAATGGTGCTTTTACATGAGAAGTTTCATAAGGCTATGACTAAGTGTCTGATCTGAACAATACCTTCTCCAGCAGTGCAGCCCTCCTTCTGCACTGCTCAGGCAGTACCAGTCTAGGTTTTGCACTCAAGCCTCTAGTGTGAGACTTGACTCTTGCTCAGAGGTGCTAGCAAAATAATTCACAGCTGCCTTCTAACGGGATGTTAAAAGGTTTTTTTTTCTCATTTAATACTTCAGTCAGTTGGGTCAACCTTGGTGGTAACTTGTTTGGAACCTGGGTGTGTTGAAATGGAGCGATAATTGAAAAGAGTTGGATGAGATTATCAATACTGCTGGTGGAGTAGACCGGCAATGGCAATAGCACTGTTAGGTTGAGGTAATATCTTATGAGGTTAGACTCCTTGCCTTGCATATGTTAACTCTCAATCAAATTAGCATAACACATCCTGTTGTCGTGTGCTCTCACCCCACTCTGTAGTTAAATATTATCTACAGCTCAATTGACTCAACACCATCTGTAATATGTGCAGTATATGCTAGATTTTGAGAATGAATTGTGGGGGAGCTTCCAAAATCCCTGCCATACTTAACAGGGTGGGAATTCCTGGATGTGCATCTTGCCCATAGGTGCTCCCTGTGAGTTTCATTCCAAGCTATGCATTATATGTGTTTTTCTACTCCAAATAATTAGAATAATTTACTGGTTCTTTCCACAGATGATTACAAAGACTATGGTGTGAACTGTGACAAGATGGGTGCTGAAATTGAAGATTATATCCTTTTGAATTAACCAGTATGGAAAATAAGGTGTGAAAGTGTCAGGAAATCAGAAAAAGCAGAGAGTGAAAGGAAAAAAAAATGTACACAGTTCCTTTCATAACTTCACAACATCTCAAAGCCCTTTATTGACAGTGAAGCGTATTTGGAGCATTGTCTCAGTTGTCATGTAGAACATTCTGTGCACAGCAATTCCAGAATGGTACCCTTTTATGCTTGCCTGAGAGGGTTAAATATAACATTTCAAATGTGGTCCAACCCCGACAATTACGCTGCTGCCTCAGTACAGCACTAGGATTATTAGTCTGGATATTTTTGCTTAAGTCCTAGAGAGTTTGGAGTTGAATCCATAACTATCTGACTAAGAGGTGAGGCTGTACAGCCCTGAGTTGGGGAACGTAATAGTGTTGTGGTAACATAGGTGGATTTGTTATCACGAGGCACAACTCATATACTGAGGACATGGATTGAAATTCTGCCACTGCAGCTAGTGAAATTTTAATTGAACCAATAAAATCTGATTAATAAAGGTGATTCCAGCAACTGCAACCATGACAATTGTCTTTCAAAATGCATCTAGTTCGCAAATATCCTTGTAGGAGAAGAAATCTGCCATCCTTATCTGGTCTGACCTACATGTGACTCTGTGCCCTGGGCATTGTGGTTGCCTCTTAACTGTTCTCTGTAATCAGTTCAAGTAGGAATGGGCAACAAATGTTGTTCACAAAAACGAAACCCAGATCCCATGAAGAAATTAGTCAACCATTCAGTGTAGCTTGCCAGAAGTGTTTCCTTTAAAGGAGCAGCCCAATTTAATCTCGTTCCTCTGCCCTCCCACCAATACTATGTAGATCTCTCCCTCTGAAGAACTTAAGTTCCCTTTTGAATGTTGCTGTTAAATTTCCTTCCACCAGCCTTTCGAGCAGTGTGTCCCACTTCTAACGCTAGAAGTTTTTTGTTTATTTTCTCTTGTTCCCTCTGCTTTTTTCACCCTTATGTTTTTTCTGAACCATTTCACATATCTACCAGGAGTTCCAGAAAACAGACATGAAATACAAAAACCGTGTTCGAAGCAGAATAAGTAACCTGAAGGACCCAAAGAACCCTAACTTGAGAAGGAACGTGTTGGCTGGTGCGATCGACTTGCTCCACCTGGCAAGGATGACTGCAGAGGTGAGATGGCTTCAAGGTGCATGATAACACCTGCAAGGGAAGAGATGAAAAGAGAGACTAGTGTCTTACGGAACTGGCCCAGTTGCAGTGCCACCTCCAGCCAACTTGCACTCACTTTATATGCTCATTGACCAGGACCTGGACACTTGGGTAAGGCACTAAAGTGCTTCGGCTGCACATGGTACTGCTTCACAGTGGGAACACCAATATTCTAGAAGAGGGGAGGAGAGCTGACAAAGGGAAACTCATTAAGACTTGCTCAATGTTATTTTATTGTACAGTTTATCGTATGACTAACACACCCTAAGTAGGAGCAAATTACTGCAGAAGCTGGAATCTGAACTAAAAACAAAAATGCTGGAGATCACAGAGGGTCAAGCAGCATCCAAGAAGAGAAAGCAAGCAAACATCTCAAGTCTAGATGACTAGAGCTGATGAAGAGCCATATAGACTCAAACGTTAGCTTGCTTTCTCTCCATGGATGCCACCTGACTCACTGTAACCCCCAGCATGTTTTGTTTTCAGTTTACCACGCTGTAAAATGGTTCTACTTGTATGAACAAATTTTTGATCAAATAAGGAGTGCACTTTATTATGGCTTTCTTAGAGGAAGACAACACTTTGTATTTTTCTATGAAAATTGAATGTTTTGTGATGTCTTTAGAGTTGAATCTGACCTTTTGTTGACTTTGACTCAAGATTAAGGTCTTAGGTTTCAATTTAATTGGGCTGTTGTTTACAGGAAGCAGCTGAGGTGAAGACCCAAGCTAATTTGTCTTTTTCTAACATGGGTTATTCATGGAATTTTGACATTCCATTAACTAAGCTGTCATTCGTGAGACTATCATTCTCTCTTGTCTTGACAGGAGATGGCCAGTGATGAGTTGAAGGAGCTTCGCAATGTGATAACCAGAGAAGCTATCAGGGAACATCAAATGGCAAAGACGGGTGGAACTCATTCTACTCTTTTTCAATGTGGAAAATGCAAGAAGAAAAATTGTACCTATAATCAGGTAGATGGATATTGTTGCAAGAAGGCTAGTACAAAAAATCTGAACATTCTACATGTATGAAACATCTTATTCAGATTTCCTCATGCAACACTACAAGTAACCCTTGATAATATGTTACTACCTCTTACTGATTAATGTTTCATAGACTGAAGAGGCTACATGTTAAGGGTCTAGACCCGAAACATCAGCTTTCCTGCTCCTATGATACTGCTTGGTCTGCTGTGTTCGTCCAGCTCTACACCTTGTTATCTCTAGGCTACATGTTATATTTTGATCCATAGAACGCTAATTTAGAGTCAGTTGTGGAGATCGACACACTAATCCATGCTTCTGAACCCCTGATCATTAAGTTGAACCCGTTTGTTGTCATACACAGACCAAAGCTAAACGGTTTTTTAAAAATTAACTCCACAGGTTCAGACCCGCAGTGCCGATGAACCGATGACCACCTTCGTCCTGTGCAATGAATGCGGAAACCGCTGGAAGGTTTGTCTCATTACTTTGTCATTTTTTTACATTTTGTTTTATTCCTTCCTTCTCTCTTTGACAACCTGCAACCTCTATTCTCCCCTCTTCCATAGACGTAGATAAAGTGGACTTTGGTCCTATTTTCCAGTTGTGTTGGGTGAGCTAACAGAGTGGGTTTGGGTTTACTACTGAACTCTTACAGGTCTGATTCTTAAAATCCACAGACATGCACTTTCCAGCAGAAGTCACTGGATAAGAATTTTGGGCAATAGCTTCCCACTCTACCTGGTGGTTGCTGGACACTCCCTCCTCTCTCTTCTTTCTATTATTTTAGTTTGCTTCTCTAGAACGCTGCCTTAAACTGTGTTATAATCTCAGGAATGCTGACAACATTATGTTACCCCAATTGACTGACCATTTTAGTGTGAATGGGCAAATACTTCCATCATGTACATTCCACAGGACAGAACTAAATCTGTTTTCGTCCAGTATCACTTCTAGTGCAGGCTTCCTAGTAAATAGACCTCTCTCACTACTTTTACCTCCATTCCCTGGCATAGGGCACTGATGCCAGTTATAGAGATATACAGCATGCAAACAGACCCTCAGTCCAACACATCCATGCTGACCAGATGTCCTGTATAAATCTGGTCCCATTTGCCAGCATTTGGCCCATATAGCTCTAAATCCTTCATATTCGTATATCCATCCAGATACTTCTAAATGTTATAATCATTCTAGCCTCCACCAATTCTTCTGGCAGCTCATTCCATACATGCATCACTCTCTGCAAGAAAATATTGCCCCTTAGGTAATCAAGAGACAGAGCTCAATAAAAAGAAACATATAATCAAAAAGAACCCACTCTACTCACTATTGTAGATTTACAAAAAAAAAACAGCCACTTAGCTGCTCCCCAGCTATGATCTCCCTACAGAGGTTTCTCCAAGGTCAGCTGTGAATTTTGCTGTTTGTTTATTTTTCTTAGAAGAACTCCAATGTCCAGATGTACTTGAAACCAAATAGTGGAAACAGTAGCTGTGAAGGTTCACTACTGGGTCAGACAACAGTGTAGGTTTATGTGTGGATTTCTCTCTCACCTTGTGGTGACTGCCTTTGTCTCCCTTTCTCCTTTTTTAAAGTGCCATTGTTATGATTTTTTTCCCCCAACGTTCCAAAACAATGCATATAAAACAGTAATTACACCTTCTAGAATTTGAGGAAATCAGCTCTAAAACTGAAAGTACCTCAAAAAAGGAGCACTTTATGTACAGCCGCAAATTTTTCCTGTCCTCCATCTTGGATTACCCACTTGGGAAAAACAAACCTTACCATCACCTCCTGTCTTTTGCCTTCAGGCCAATCTTGAATCCATATGGCTAGATCTCCATGGATTCCATGTGATCTAAACTTCCCAACAGGTTACTGTGTGGAAACTTGTTGAATGCCTTCCTGAAGCCCATTATAGACAATGTCCACTGCTCTGCCTTCATCAATTGTCTTTGTTGCTTCTTCAAAAAGTCCAATGAAGTTATTGAGACACAATTTCCTACACACACAGCCATATGGACTGTCCCTAATCAGTCCTTACCACCTTTCCAAATACATGTAAATCCTGTCCCTCAGAAACTCCTCCAATGACTTGCCCACCACTCATGTCAGGCTTGCCAGTCTATAGTTCCTTGGCTTTTATTACCACCTTTCTTAAATAGTGGCACCACATTAGCCACCCCCCACTCCTCTGGCACCTTATCCATGGCTATCGATAATACAAAAATCTCAGCAAGGGACCCAGCAATCACTTCCCTAACTTCCCACAAACTCCAGGGATACACCTGATCAGATCCTATGTATTTATCCACCTTGAAGCATTTTAAGATATCCAGCATCTCCTCCTCTGTAATTGGACACTTTTCAAGATATGACCATTTATTTCCCCAACTTCCCTAGCTTCCATATCCTTCTCTACAGTAAATACTGATGGGGAAACTTTTTTTAGTATCTCCCCCATCTTCTGTCTTTCCAGGTGCTAATTTACTACCTTCCCAGCTGGGGTCAGTAAACACTGGCCATCAAATGTTACAGACTGGGGACATCTGGACTATTCCCAATAATGTGTAGAGATAATAGACTGGAACATGTCCCTTGGCCTTTACTACAGACTGATAATGTTAATTAAAACACTTCAGCTTGGCTTTGCTTTGGTAGGTTGATGTCATAGACTTGATATGTCATTGTGTCATTCCATTAGCAAAGAACCAGTGTTGTTTAATGGGAGTGCATTAATAATAATCTCAAGTTTTTTTTACTTCTCCTCTTGTTTCAGTTCTGCTGATGAACAGGATTCAAATATTTTCACTACATTTTGAATTACTCTCTTCTGTGAGCAGAGGAAAAAGGTGTAATTCAGTAAGGACGGAGACTCACGCTGTGCTTCTTTATCCTTTACATCAGACGATAAAAGAGTAATTTGATCCTCAACATTAACGGTCAAGAACTGAATGACTTCTGTAGCTTTTGCATGTTGTATTTTTTCTGCTCTGTAAATTGCATCGAAAGGAAACTCCAATTTCTGTATTTGGGTGATCACTGTGAATTTATTCAAATCATTTGCAAACCAAATTTTGTGGCATTCTTCAAATTTCTAAACACAGGTTTTAAGATTTATTCTGTTGTCGCAGGAATATTGTGGTGTCCTAAGGGTTAATTTTGCTGTGGGAACCAGGATTTAATTGACAGGCCATTTCTCACTTAATTTTGTTTTTAAAGATTGTGAAATCAAAATCTATTTTTTGCATTGAGCTGAAGTGGTTTGTTTTTGATTAAGAACAGTTTGGAACCAACTCTCCTGAGAATAATGAGCAATAAGAAATTAATTCCACACTTGCAGGAGAGTACCATCTCAATCTGAAACAAAACAGAAGTTGGTGCATAAGTTCAGCAGGTCTGGCAGCATCTGTGAAGAGAAATCAGAGTTAACGTTTTGGGTCGAGTGACCCTTCTTCAGAACAGACCGGAAACGTTAACTCTGATTTCTCTTCACAGATGCTGCCACATCTGAGTTTTTCTGGCAACTTGTGTCTTTGTTTCTGATTTACAGCATCAGCAGTTCTTTCAGTTTTTGCATCAACCTGAAACACTGCTACTGTGCCTTTAAAAGGCTCTTTTTAAGGCTGTTCTTTGATTTGCCTATTGATTTGTTTTGCTCTTATTCAGAAATGTGCTACCCCTCACCTTGTCTTCAAATATACCACCACCATCCCTTTCCAAATGGTTCCTTCCTCTCCAAAAGGTGCTGGCCTTTTCCAGAGAACCGCTTCTTGAGCTATGGTTACTCGTTATTATCTCACTGAAGCAGCCACTCTCGGGGTGGCATACCCACAGGGCTGTTTGGGTTTCACAGCCTGATTCTTGCCTGATGACTGCATGTACAGACAGTTGGAGCCAATGAAAACCTGTGACTATGTAGCCAGGCTGTGAATTGCTATGAGCTGTAGCCAACTCTGGTTAGAGATATGAACTGTCTGTCCACTGCGCTCCAAACCCTCGCTGTTGGGAATCTCAACTTTTCTGATCCCACTGGGTTCTGTTGTCCACAGCCAAATACTGTGCAAAGTATTCTCTTGGTTACTGAATTGGATGATTCTTCACTGTCAGGCAAATATTCTTTCCCCTCCCATTCCCTAATATTTTTATAACTAGGAACAAAAATGTTAATGAAGAATGTTTAAAACGTACAGTGTCATCGCTATGATGTTTTTTCCTTACATTGCTTGCAACGTTTTTCTGGGTCGTGATCTTTAATGCTCAAGGCCTCCAGGATTATCTTCCAAGATGGTCAACCCTGCTCCTCATATCTAAAAGAATATCCATGGGTGGTAATTAATGCTCCCATCTGTAGCACGTTTGGTGCAGAGGTATTTAATCAGGCAGGAGATTGGTTGGGAGGAGCCTTACACCTACTACCTTCACTTTGAGTAAGCCTGTGGTAGGAATGCCTGGGGACAGCCTGCCTCCCCAGCCACCAGTCAAGGTCCTTAAGTGGGTAATTGATACAATTGTAATGATACTGCTGGTATTAGCCAAATAAAGGTTGCTTCCAGGCTCCCAAGGTGGGATCCTTCATTCAAAGCTACTCTATTGCTGATCAGGTGGCACCGCTGAGAGCCTGTCCTCTCCCTTTTCTCCTCCCAGCAGTCTCCACCCCAACCACTCCCCTGTGATCAGTGGTGTCACAAGGTCCCAGGTGGGTGTCATACTGGCAGTAGCCATTACCCTCTGGGTGGCACTGTGAATCGATAGATCTGTCAGTCCCTGATTGGCTGGCAACTCTCGGTGGGCCCTAGGGTTCTTGGTCCCAGGAGAAGGCCAATTGTTGTTTATGTACCTGAGTCTCACATGATGTAATGGCCTTCCTGATAAAGAGACAATGTGGGTTGCTTGCTGGCATTGTTTGGTCAAGTTGTCTATCTCCATTTCCCCCCCATTAAATATTGACATATGAACCTGTGTTTTAGCTTGTATGAAGTATGTCCTGTTGATATTTGAATTGAAATGTTGTGCTTTGCATTTTTTTTAAGGTGCTCTTTAAGGCTGGCTTGCTGCTGTGTTGAAAATGGAATTTTCAGATACTTCTTAAGTTGTTACTTTTTTTCCCCTGCTTCAGACCAGTTTCTGACATTAGAATGCAATGAACTCGAGTAGCTAGTATTTGCAGTCGACTTTCTTTAGAAACATCAGTGTCAATGAACAATTAAATTAAACCTTTTCCATTTTAAAAAGTAGTACTTCTAGTTTCTTTTATATCCAGAGTTAAATTCCAAGGGTATGGGTCTGAGGGCCCAGTCATCCAAAATTGGATTCACAGGATTGTAGAAACTTCATGGCATAGATATAGGTCCTTTAGTACAGTTGGAATTTTTACGCTTCACACAAACTTCTTCGAACTCTACTTAATGGATCAGTGTATTTTGTGTTCCTGTATTTGTTGTGTATTTATTTAGCTGTCTCTTACCTGCATCTGTAGCATTTATCTCAACTGCTGTCTGTGGTAGTGAGTTCAACATTCTTAAGGCTCACTTTCAACAAAGCTGAATGAGATTTGCTGCTTGAGTTGTGCAGATAGCCGGAGAAGGAGAAACCAAATTTTGTTCTGATATTGATTCCCAAGATGAGAAAGTTATTCGATCTAGTGCACTTTTTTTTAGCTGCCTGACATCCTTCCTTAATGAAGGAGATCAGACTGTCTAAAGTTAACTACAAATGGAGCCATTGCCCTTTTGGACTATGTGCAGACTTTATTTGGTGGTAAATACCTTCTAAATGATTCTCACTGTTTTGCTCATTGCTTTACCCATACTCATTTAAGAAGCTACCGAATATTACAAAAAAAAGTTTTGTTCTAAAGAATGGTCACTAGACCTGACCTTGAAACATGAACTCTGCATTCTCACCACATTGATGCTGCCAGACCCACTGAGTTTTCCCAGCAGCTTCTGTTTTTGTTTCTGATTTCCAGCATCCATCGTTCTTTAGTTTGATGATTGAATCTTACGAGAAAGGGACTTTCAGGTCTTTGCAATTGGATGAATTCACAGCAATAAATTGCATTTAAATATTTAATCTAGTAAAATGTTCCAAAGCAGGAGTGATAGCTAATAAAATTTGATATTGAGTCATATAAGGAGATATTAGGACAAATGACTTCAAAGGTTTGACAATGGAAAGGCATGATCACAACTAATGCACTGATTAAAATCAGGAATGCATGAGAGACCAAGATTTGAGGACTACAGAGAAGTTGAAATGCTATAGGATAGAAGAGTTCACAGTGATAAGCAGTAGTGAAGCCATGGAGGGATTTGAAAACATGAGATGTTGGTTGTAGTTGGCACCAAAAGAACAAATCTCAGTTCAGAGTTTGGAAGGATTATTTTCCCTTCTTTATTTCCCAATATGGGAATTTAAATATTGGCTAAAGGCAATACAAATCGGCTTTGGTTTAAACATCTCAATCACCATACCAACCTTTGAACAATGCAATGCTGTCCTGAGCAGCACTGGATTGTCAGCCCAGATACGTTGCAGGGTGAGGTGGACCTATGACCTGAAGGTTAATGTTGAGCAAAGCTGACCTATTTCAAACCAACTGATGTAGGTTAATATTGAATGCAAGCCAAGTGGCAGAATTAGAAAAATTTGATCATTTTATAATGGCTGAGAGTTAGGCCCATGGTGTAGTTACGCTTAGAGTTCATTGGGCACAGCTCATGCTGAAATACTCTATTCTAAATGCATGCACAAAGCTTATCCTTCAAATTATACAATGCTAGTTTCCTCAAAGTGAATACAGAACAGCCTGATATACAGCCTGACTTACGTTGAGGCCTTTGTGACCTCAGGCTGTCTCTCAAGATTTTCTAGCCAATGAGATGTTCTTGAAGTACAGTCAGTGTTGTATTGTGAGAAATGTAGCAGCGAATATGAAACAGCAAATTTGTACAGAAGATTTGTTTTTGAAATTTGACTGGGGTTAAGTATTGGCCAGGACACCAGGAACGAATTCCTGGCTCCTCTTCAGAGTAGCACTTCTGAGAGGATTTGATGTAGCCTTGATTTAACACCTTTTGCAATACCACTTCTGTACTGTGCTAGGAAACTTCACGGTTGAATCAAATGTTCACTCTCTTGACTAGGACTCTAATTATACCCAGTCATATTAATTAAGTTAATATTTAATGTGGAGGTGGTGGCAGAGTAGTAATATCATAGGATTAGTGACTCAGAGGCCTAGACGAGGGACACAAGTTCAAATCCCACTGAGGCAGCTGCTGTGAATTTAAATCAATTAAAAACAATCTGGAATTGAAAGCTAGTCTCAGTCATGGTAACCTTGAAACCATTGTCAACTTCATTGAGCCAGATGAGTTTTATTATGCTGTTTAGGGAAGGAAATCTCCTATCCTCACCTGATGTAGCCTACATATGACAATAGATCCACAGAATTGACTCTACCCAATATCTCAAAATTGCCTCAACAACAAAGCAAGTTGACAGGATGAATTAAAATCGCCAATTTTCTCCAAAACAACTTTTACAATGACTCATCCTTCACAACTTCAACAAAATGGGTTGTTGAGATTTAGCCACCAGAAATATGAAACTTTCCACATGTTAGCATTTATTAATAATGTCTTAACATAAAGACCAATGAGATGTAAAGTAAAGCTGAGGAAAGGAGAAAACTGAAATCAAAGAATGCATAGCACAACAAGTGAACTGGGCTGTGAAAAAGATGGATTATCCTGTAGGATCATACCTTTCACGAAGACTGAATCTTGCTTATCTCAGATTAGATTTACATATTGTGGAATTTCCAAAGCCCAGTTGAAATCTTAATAGAATCAATGAGTTGGTGAAGTCTTCCAATCTTTTTATGACCTGGTATTTGTAGACCTATAAGTTATAAATGGTTTTGGACACTTCATGGGATACAGCACTTTGTTTGTCTACATTATATCAGTAAGGCAAGTGGTGGTCATTTTGGTGAGAAGTTGATGGTCCCATTTTGCTTCAAGAAGTGTGATAAGGATTGCCGTAGGAGGCCTGAGAGTTTGATTCTTCATTGACCTTCACATCACCTCTGTTTTTGGTCTTGTGCACAATGCTTGAACGATTGTCACAGTTTAGAGTCCAGAGCATTGCCTGAGGCAGTCGCATTTTGTAAAAGTGATTTGTACATTGGTGAATTCAAGAACCTGGGGTAGGAGTCCCTGTGCATCAGTGCATATATCTGCATTTGTGCTTCGTCAAACATATCTGCTGTTGGCATCACCATGTTTTTGTTGACTGTTTCGCGTACATTCGCATCGATGCTGACCTAGGAAAATAAACTCAGTTTGACTATTTAAAGAAAGACATTTGTCATCGGAGACACGTATGAAGTGGGAATTTTGCCATAATACATTACTTTTAAAGTAGGCAAGATGCTATCATAGATCCCTTTTGAATTTGGGATCATACATTACAAATCTATCCAGCTGACCACACACAATCCAATTCAGAGTTACTTAGCTTCTAAAGCTATTGAAGCATGGAAAAACAGAAAGAAAAAAACTTGCATTTTTATTGATTCTGGGACAGCAAACAGAGAATGGCTGCAAGTGGCTGTTTGACCAATTAATGGGAGGTATGCGGTGGTGTTACTTAAGGATCAGTACTCAATCATTGCACTTTTGATATACGTTAATAACTTGAATTTCAGGATACAGAGCACAATTTAAAAAGTTTTGAGATGGTGGCAAGTTCGAAAGTATAATGAACATTAGGGACAATAATGGATTTCAAAAGGACATAAGCTGTATGGATGATATATTTCAGTGGGAAAAATATGTAAAGACATGCATGCCAAATGGTATAGTTTGAAAGTTGCGTGAGAACAGAGACAGCTGGGGATATTTACTGCTTGTGTTAAACGCCTAGGCATTTGGGTGAGGTTCCTAGTGGCAAAAGCATCAATGCAATTATGCCCACAAAAGTTAACGTCTTTAGTACAGAATTGGAGCAATGTTAGGGAAAAAAGCATAATGGAGGAAGAAAAAGAGATGTGACTATATTTCAGTTATGAATCTGAGGGTAGCACTCTTACGAAGTCAGAAAAATATGGGCTTCCCCAATCCCACTTCAGAGACTTCAGAACATAATCACATTTCAAATGCTGGATTGAGGGAGGTTGGCATAATTGGAGTTGCCACCTTTCAGCTGAGATGTAAAACAAGGACCTATATTTCATTATCAGTTTGATGTAAATGATCACCGCATTATTCTGAAGACTGAGTGAAGTCTCCCTCATGCATTGGTAAACATTTGTCCCTCCACAAATATTGTTCAAAGGACTGTCTGCTTATTTATCATATTGCTGTGGGAACTTGTACACAAATTGTCTGCCCTGTTTCCCATAGTTACTGAATTTCAATAGCTGTAGGGCACTTTGGGATGCATTGAGGTCATTAAAAATAAATGCATATCTTTCTTCTATGTGCATTTTCTTTATTCATATGGTCCAGCACATTCATGCATCACTCACCTCCTTTGGAGACAGAATTGAGATATAGTCCAGGTATATTGATTTTGCCATTTCTGTAATAGTCGCTTTGTCATCTTCCTGCTTAAGTTTCTCACAAGCAAGCCAGAAGAGAATGTTTTCATCGCTGTGTTCACTCTGTAAGAATTCCGTTAAAATTTTCCTTCCGGTTGGATTCTTCAAGAGCTGTTCAAATGACTGAGACCAAGCAGTGACCTCTTCCAGGCTCAGAATCTCACTGTGAATCAAAAGGGGAGATGCCAGTTATTAAGAATGTATTGGTTACAGGGGAAAGTGATGGAAATTGGGACTGATTCTCTCTGGTAAAGAAACTTCCTAGTCTTGTGAAATAAAAGCAGTAACATGATTCAGAAATAATACTCATGGTGGTGAAGAATTTATTTATTGTGAAAGTTAAGAATACGAAGGGATATGAAACAGAATACATCAAATGGCCTTTGATTACGACCCTCTGAAATGTTAACCTTTGCTTCCTTTCACCACAGAAGCCTAGTAAAACTAAGCTCCCCTGCAAAAGAGTAGTTGTTATGAAATAAATTATTCAAAGAAGGCATTGAGGCCGACAACATAATTAAATCATAGACGCAATTTGAAAGAAGTAAATGATGTTTAAAGTGAGGATATTTTTTGAAAATTAATCAGCAAAATCTGTTTCTAGTGGTTAGTGACTGAAAGGCAAAATGTATTACTGAATGGTTCCTTGGATAATGACAAGGTGGTGGAAGCAGGCTTCATGTCTGAGAGGGAAATGGATAAGTGTTTGGAAAGAATGTAAAGAGTATGAGGAAAGGGCAGGGGAGAGAGGCTAAGGTCTTTTGGAGATCCAGCACAGCCATAATGAGATACATGGCCGCCATTTATGTTCCAAAATTCCACGATTTCAGAGGGTTGGGTGACCATGGCATACATTTTGAGGTAAATCTTTAGAAAAATCACATTACACCATGCAGACTAATGACCTTTTTATCTGTTATAAATCGTCATATAACTATCACTCCTTTCATCTTGAATTTGCATACAATGTATGGCACAAAAGCATGCCATTTAGTCCTACAAGTCCATGTGGTGTTACTGCTTCACTTGAACCTCCTCCTATCTTTCCTCACCTAAAGCTACCATGGTAGCCATTCCTTCCCTTCTCTCTAATATGTCTGTCTAGTTTCCCCTTAAATGCACTTATACTATTCTTAAAAATATTTTATATTACAGAGCTTGATATTGCTGACAAAAGACATACTTTGAAGTTTTTTTCAGCAGTTCGATACAATTCTTCTACACCATGTGGTAGCGAGTTACATCTTCTCCCAACATGGTTTTAAAATGAAGTTTCTTCTGAATTCCATTCTAGATTACTTACTAGCTATCTTGTATCGACAGCTTCTGGTTATTCAGTTCTCCACAAGTGGAAAAAGTATGTATGTTGCCAAGACTTTTCATAATTTTAAACATCTCTATGAGGTCGCTACTTACCTTTTTGAAGGGAGAAGAGACCCAGTCTGACAATCCTTTTCCCCTGTGAATACCCATCCATTTCTGGTATGATCTTTGGAGGTATTGTCCTCCATAAATGATGTTATCAAAAGCTGAATTCTAGAATTTTTTTCAACAAAATTTCATGACACAGAAACAGGCTGTTGGGTGCAACTGATTTTTATTGGTGTTTATGTTCCACATGAGCCCTCCTTACAGTATAATTATCTATTCCTTTCTATCTCATGCATTTATCTGGCACCGCTTTAAAGTTTTACTCATTGCTTACTTCAACTACTCCTTATTTTTGTGAGTTCCACTTTCTCAATTTACTCGGAATTCCATACAGCTTTTATTTTTGTAATTATCTTATATTTGTGCACATTTTGGTCTTCTACACATTTATCCCATGGACTAATTCATAGATTGAAGACCTCTATAAAGTTACCCCTCAGCCTTTGCTTTTCAAATAACAAAGAACTCCAATTCATTTTGTCTTTCCTGATAATTTATATCTACTTCAGCCACTTTTAAGTCAAATCACGTGCAGGCTTATCAATTATGACAGCTGTTAAACGTCACCTTTATTTGAAAATGAAGTTAGAGTTTGATATTTTCAAGAGGTCTGCAGGGCCAATAAATAGCTATTAGCACCACCAATGTCCTCTAGAAATCTCTGACCTCTGTATTGTCACAGTGTGATGGTGGGGAGCGCTGTAACTAAGCCTCAATCTGGTTCCAGTTTTATCAAGCATTCCCAATAGTTGGAGCTTTGGAATCTTCTGTTAGAGTACAGATGGTTGGGTGATTCACACCTTTGTGATGTACTTTCCTTTCTTCCACCACATTCTTCAGCCATGGGGATCCTTCTTCATGTTGTTATATTTCCCATGCTTTTTCCAACTCCCACCTCTGCCACTGGGTTCTAAACATTGAAAGTTCCTCTAGGCACATCTTGTGTTGCTATATTTGACCCATAACCAATGCCTTTTACTTTGCATTATCATCACCTTTATACTGGAGTATGAGTCAGCCATTCAGCCTCTTGAGACTGTTGTATCTTTCATCATTTGGTCACTCACACCCTCTAGCCCACCACAGATTCTCCCACTTTTTCTTTTGTTTCCCTACTGCCAATTTAATTTTCCTTGCCTGTAAATGTGCATTAAAGCTATTTTTCTTTATCTTTATTCGTGGGATGTGGATGTCACTGGCTAGGCCAGTATTTATTCCTCGTTGCTAATTACCCAGCGAATCTTATAATTTTAACAGATGCACCGTAGAATGCATCCAATCTGGATACATCACAGTGTGGCATGTCAACTACCCTTCCCAAGACCCAAATATACTACAGAGAGTTGTGAACACAGCTCAGTTCATCACACAAACCTCACTATGGCTACATTTAGGTTCAAGGTAAAATTGACATCTGGTCTACTGCCTGACTGGAAAATCAATTTGTTAACTCTGTTTCTGTCTCCACAGGTACTGCCTAACTTGTTAGGTGGCCCCAGAATTTTCTGCTTTAATTTCTTATTCCCAGCCCCTGCAGTATTTACAGAGTACATTGGGACTGATGAAGTGTGTTGAGCAGGAGATGGAGAAGACTCATGTGGATCATAAATAACAGCATAGACTAGTTAGACCCAATGAACTGTTTCTGTGCTGTATATTTGATGTCATTTCTTCCTTTGTTCCTCTGGTGTTAATTCCTTGTAACCAATTTACCAATCAGTGGAGACAATCTTTTATTAGCTGTCTTCTTATAAATCATCAAAAATATTCCTTAACTTACACCCACCCTCCTGTATATATCAGGTATGTTTCTGACAATTACATCAATAATGTTGGCTAAAGACCAGTTTGTATTTTACTCAATAAAAACAGAAGGTGCTGGAGAAACTCAGCAGGTGTGGCAACATCTGTGGAGAGAGAAACAAAGTTGATGTTTCATATCTGGTGTGATTCAAAAGATTATGTTCAAATTGAAAAGAGACCACCACTTCAGGGGTGACTTGTTCACCTTTCTTCGTGGGTCTGAAGACTTTCCATCTGGGAAATTATAGATGGTGTTTTGCTGCAATCATGTCTGTCCTCGTTTCCGACTGTTAGGCTGAAAAGTAATGAGAAATGTTATTCTGTTGAGCATAATGGCAACCTGATGCATGGCCACAATTTTCACCCTCACCTCTGTCCAAGTTGTATCTGTATTCAACAACTACTTGCAGTTATATAGTGCCTTCAAACTAGTGAAACATCGCTCAAGGGTTTGTGCAGGAACAGGGGCAGGTAGAAATTGGTGCTTAGATTATGTGTTTGTTCTCACCAGCAGGATTTAGAAGCTGTCTTCCACATAAGGGTAGGTGATCAAAAGAAAAGTTGGTCAAAAATGTAGGTTTTAAGGAGCATCCCAAAGAAGGAGGAGGCAGAGGGGTTTACAGACAGAATTGCACAGCTTAAAGTCTAGCTTGTTAATATGAAGATATTATGTGCTTGTTAATGATGGAATAATTAAAATTTGGTCAAGCTGTAGGAATAGAGAGATCTTTTGAATGATAGCCTTGTTTATTTTGGGCTCTTTCTTCTGCCATATTCAATTAGCTTTGATCTTCAAAACAGCTGATGAAGGGGGACACCACTTTCCAGATAAAGTACCTTAAAGAACTGATTTAAAATATCTCCACTTTCCTCTGTCCCTGACTTATGCAAGGCTGAATCTTATCAGATTTTGGTTGCCACTTTTATCGAGTTTCATGGAGGGCTTCTTGTGAGGCCTAATGAGGTTCTCATGCTTTCATCCCATGCTTACCTCGTTATCTCGGTACCACACAGCTATGGCACCTCACTCATTTGATGCCTGATTCTTCGACTTTCCATAGGCAGAAGTATCCTTCACTGCCAGGATATCCAAGGATCCCCGGTGCTGACACTACATTTGAAAGATCATTGTATACCTGATCATGCACTGACAGTCTGGAGCTGCCCTGCACAGTTTGAGATCTTTGACCAGATGTAGCAGACAAGGGGAAATTGACATGCTGCTTTGTGGACAGAGACCTGATGTTCCTGGTGAATGCTTGGTGCAGAGGAGAGCTGTCGTCTTCCCCTAGGGTCAGCAAGAGAGACCCACAACCAGACTCTATTTGCCCACTATGAGGTTGCCATCTGGGTCTGTGCAGTTTCAAACATCTTGAAGAACACACAGAGTAGTCTGTCACTCTCACTGTTGGATGTAACAACTTCCCTCGCTTGCTCTCATCCACCCAGTTCTCCCAGACTGCTAACTGCATGGTTTCTGCATTGCCTACTCACTCGCTTGGGACACTTCAACAACTTTCCCCACCTGGATCAGGACCAACAATCAGAACAGCTCCTTCCATCTCATTCAATTCCTCCCATCGCAAATTTCAGACAAATTAGGGTGGAAAGAACCGAAATTCCTCTCCTCACCCCTCATGAGGATTGGATCTTTACTATGACCACTCTGGGTAACTGACTGACCATGCCCAAGCCTCTGGTCTGATGTTGGAGGCTGCCTTTCACCAACTGTACCAGGATCCCCTCTTTTGACATGACAGAATTATTCACTATAGACTTTGAGACATGGCCATTGGGTTGAAGCATATGCAGTATGTTTGCTTTGAACTTAGCTGGTACATGATGCAAATATGAGAATAACTTAGCATGGTACTGTACAGCAACAAATCTACTCCTCATGGTCATGACTGCTACCAAATATAAAAAAGAAGCTTGCCTCTGCATCAGCACTGAAAGGAAAGGCAGAAGTATTGTCAGCCCCCTTAGCTCTGGCTGAGAGGGCAAAGCACAAAACTGCACACAAGCCAGGGATTCTGTGAGCATCGAAGTAGGCACAGAGTGAATGGTAGTGCCAAGAGAGTGAGTATGCAACCCTGAGATGCTTCCAGTTACAAACCAGGAGATGGTTGCCTGTCCCTGCACGGAAAATATCGTTGCAGCAGCATTCCAATGAAAGGTGCCAATGTGATCCAAAGGGCAGTGTTGAAATGCAGAAGTGTACTGTACGTGGATCGGAGAGGTGCCCTGATGACACAGCAAGGCTGGTGATACATGCTGACTGCTAATGTCTGTGGATTGGGGTGGCTACTGCCCAGAGATGTTGGTGCTGGGTGTCCAAAATCAAGATCCAGAGGACCAAATATTAAGCTGGAATTGCCAGGTATCTGCTCTGACTTCCATGTTGGGAATTCTTGGCACCTAGTTTCTAGTTTGTAATGGAGAACAGAAAACTGCACAATATCAAGGCAAATTTAGGTAGTTATGTTAGTGATAATGAACAATAATTCAAGCAAAAAGGTATCTCACTGCTTACCAGTGAGAAACATATTTGGCCGACCAACACTTGTTATAAATTGGGACATTTTGCTCCCAACAATGGCAATGTCCTTAGTGGACATCTCGTCTGATGTTCCCAACTTCCTTGCCATGGCCCATTCTGTTCAGGGGCTGGGAAGACCCACCTGTAGACATAAAAATTTCCTTGTGCAGTATTTTCTAAAAGTGTGTTTGCAAACTGTAACTAGGTGCATTATCAACTAAGCACAACAATTTCTTTAACATAATTAATCACAGTGGGTATGATTCCAGCATCATACAGATATCATTTCCATTGAGCCTCTGTTACCCTGAATCAATGGAATTGTCATCTGTGAGTGTAGTTAGTTATTGTCATTCAGCTGCCTCTCTGTAATGGGGAATCACATTTAAACTCACTCCTATGTGGAACTGATATTGACACGCTTATAGCTTCCAAGAGGGCTTACTAGCCAATTACATGAACAGGAGTTGATTTCCTCCCATCCCAGGAGTGCTGATGACAGGTAACCTAACTGCTACCTTGGCTACATTCAATACCTCAGTGCAGACCAGCAATCAAATCTGGGACCTTCTATTGCAAATGGTTTGATATGTTTGTTCACTAGGCCATGCGGGATCCACCCAAAGGAAGAAAACTTACATTTATATAGAACCTTTCATAACCGCATGAACCACTCAAACTGCTTCATAGGCAATAAAGCATGTTTGTGAAATGTAGTCGCTGCTGTCATTTAGGGAGTGCAGCACACTATTTGCACATATTAGACTCCCAGAAAGCAAGAGAGACATCAGATAATCTGCCTTAGGTGTAGATTGAGGGATAATTATTGAGGATGCTGGGGACACATCCTATGCCCATCTTCTAAATAAGACATGAGATCTTTTTCATCCACCTGAGAGGGCAGATGGGTATAGTGCTTGGTGAAATGGTTTTCCTCTGACACTACAGCACTTCCTCCAGTATTGTCAGAGGGAGTGCCAGCTGAGAATTTGTGCTTAGGTCACTGGAGTGGGATCTATTGACTTTTTAACCATCTGGCGCATGTAGTTCACCTCCTGAGCAATTGCAATAATGTCTTTGTGTTACAATTTCAGATCTGTACCAGGAACAGCAACAGCACCAGCAGAAACAGCAAGTGTTAGGACGTCTCCTGCATAAGCGTGCTGAGCTGGAATCATTGCTCGCCTGCGATATCAGCCTTCTCAGCCGTGTTCGGTGGGAAGCCATTGCCTGGAAAAGACAGGACAAAAGAGATGTTGAGATAACAAGGTGTAGAGCTGGATGAACACAGCAGGCCAAGAAGCGTCAGAGGAGGAAGAAAGCTGACGTTTCGGGTCTGGACCCTTCCTGCCTTGTGGGGCAGTGACTGCAGCAGTAAAACTAACTTTAGTACCAAAGTGGTGATAATAACTCAACTATCTCAGGTCTACTGTGCATCAGATATATAAACAATTCTGATGAAATCTCATTGACTTGAAGATTTGTCTCTGTTTTCCTTGCCACAGATGTTGACTTGCTGAGTGTTTCCATTTTCTTCACATTGATCAATTCTACTGTTTTCTTCATGAATTTGTGTAAGGACTGATATTGTTTCTTTTCAGTCCCAGCCCTGATTGAAGCTATTGGCCCTTCCTACAATAGGATTAAATGGGAACTGTTTTTCTTAAACCATTCATGGGATGTGAGCATTTCTAGTTCGGCCAGCATTGACTGCCCATCCATAATTGTCTAGAGGATAATAAAGAGTCGATCACTTTGATGTGGGCTTAGAGTCACATGTAGATCAGATAAAGACAGCAGCTTTCCCCTCCTGAAGGATATAAATAAACATGGTCGGTTTTTACAGCAATCCACAATGGTTGTTATTAGATTAGATTTTCATTTCACAGTCTGCCATGAAGGCCTTTGAGCCCCTGAACCACAACATTAGCCTAAGTTTCTGGATTACAATTCCAATAACATTACCACTATACCCCTGCCTCACCTTGAATACTTCTCCCAATGACTACCTTGCATGCACAGCAAGTGTTGGAAGCCTATTCAACTGCAACAAATAGTGGGGAGGGTCATCACAGCAGAGATTTGGGGAACATTCACTATTACACATTTTCTAGTGGGAAGGAATGAACAGAATTTCAGAACTAACCTCACTGTTTCTGTGGTTAATTCAATTATCAAATAACTTAGGATCCTCTTGTGTTTCATCACATGCTAGGATGAGTATTTCTTCACTGGATCGTTGTCAGACATTATTAGTAATGACGCTGAGGGAGGAAATCGGCTTTCTTTAACTGATCTGGCCTACGTGTGACTCCAGATGCAAAACAATGTGTTTGGCTCTTAAATATCCTCTGAGACGGTCTAGCAAACCACTCCATTGCGGGTGTAAATACACCACATGGACTGCAGCAGATCAAGTAGCTAGCGTACCTTATCTTCTCATGGACAATTAGTGATGGGTATTAAATACTGGTCTTGCCTGCAATGCTCACACCTGAAGAATGAATAACCAATAAAGCAAAACAGAGGTGTTGTCAATGTGTTGGACTGATATGGCATTGTCCTACTTGATGAGTGTGTTCAGGGCTTGACATTTGACTTACACTTAGCACACTTAAAGACAGAGGAAAGCCCAGAGCAACTTCACATCGATACTAAACTAATAATCAAATGCGCTATTGGTGGTCTTTTTTTTCTAGGAATATGGAGTCCTGCATCAGAGGACCTTTAAAAAAAAAATCAGTCTGTACATACACATATCATCACAAGGGTTTCAAAAGGGCAGGCAGAGAAGCTTCTATTTACAACGAGTCAGTGATCTGAACACACAGATTTAATAGGAAAAAGAACCTGAGGCTGGATGGGAGAAATGTTTTTATGCCACAAGATACTATGATCTATAATCACTGCCTGAAAGTGTGGATAGGGGTTGATTCAATAATAACTTTTCAAAGTAAGTTGCGTAAGTATTTGACAGTAACATTTCATGGTTATGGACAAAGAAAAGGGGTGTGAGACAAATTGGGTAGCTCTTTTAGAGCAACAACAAGGTGCAAGATGGCTTCCTTCCCTGTCTTATGATCCTAGTCCTGAAAAAAGAATACAATAAAGGCTTCTAATATTTTAAAAATGCGTTTTCAGAACTTAGGCATATTGCCCACCCCAACCAGAAGGTGGTGATGAGACTTTTTCCTGCAGTTCAGATGGTGCAGGTTCACCTCACAGTCCTGTGAAGGAGGGATTCCGTGACAGTGAAGGAACAGCAATGTATTTTCATGGCAGGACAATATGACTTGGAGAGGACCTTGGAGATGATGCTGTTCTCATGTGCCTGTAGACGTTACCTTTTGGGTGTTGGAGATCACAGGTTTGGGTGACAAGTTACTACAGGAAATCTAGTGTATTGAGATTAAAAAAAGAAACACACAGCACTAAGCAGGCAATGCAATGTTTTGTTAAATTAAACATTGAAAGCAATCAAATTGGTTTGAGAGAGATACTTTACAGTGAATACAACAACTTTATGGTTTTAAGCTTCCACAGTATTGGTGCCTTCAGCTATCTAAATGCTACTTTCTGGAAAACAATCTCTAAACAGCAGCAAAACTTATTAGCACCTCCACTGCAGTAAAACATTTCAAGGAGCAGACAAAATTCAGCTTTGGGTTATATAAGGAGACCTTGTGCAAAGTTTGGTCAAAGAGGTTATTTTCAAGCACCTTAAGGAAAGAATGAGAGAGATATTGAGAGAAATAAAGAGGTTTTAGAAGAGAGTTGCAGATCTTAGGGTTCATGTGGCTGAAGACACAGTCACCAAAGGTAGGGTGCTGAAGTCAGGGTTGTGTAGGAGGCCAGCATTAGAGGGCAGCAGAAAGTCTGGAGGCCTTGTTTAGCTGAAGGACGGAAGGAAACACTCAAATGACAGACATATAAAGCAGCAAATTCCCTTTTCTCAGAGCTAGCAGTTGTCTGAAGCTCCTTCTGTATGTGCACCGGATAAGGGGCTACATAGCATCAGTGGCTTGATGTCTGAATACATTGTTAGAGAGTAAGATGTTAGAGCCTGCATGACAAGGAAAACTTCTCACCAATTTCAAGCTGAAACACTCCTTTAGTCGGAATCCATATTCAGGTCTGAGGCTATTTGGTTTTAGAAAAGTAGTCGATTTGTTCACATATTAATGTCTACAGCAGTCTTGAACGAGATGTCTGAAATGTCAGGTAGCTCACAGTTTTCACTTTTCCTTGCTACGTCCAGCTTGACGTTTTGTGGAACTGTTCGTTACATATTCATAAATGTTTACCCAACAGGAAATATTACAGTGCAGTATTGTTTAACCAGCTACTGGGAAGATATTGCACAAGCCATGCACAAAATTTGCAATGACTTTCCCATGAGAAACCTTACTTCATTGGGCACTGGAAACAATTTTTGACAAGTTCTGAACGTTTGTTTAAAATCTGCTATTTATTTTCCAAATTTGTGGAGAATTACAGGAATAGCAAGAACAACAACTTGCATTTGCATAGCCCCTTCAATTAAGCAAGAGTCAAGTACACACATTTTGAGACAGGTGACTGAAGTTTACTGAAAACCTACAGTGTAAAGGTGTGTCATATAGGAGGAAAGAGGGATGGAAAGGTGAAGTGGTTAGGGAAACAATTTCAGGTCGGGCCCAGATGGTTGAACGCATGCCTGCCAGATATATATCAATGTAAAACAAAGATGCATATGGGGCCAGAAGTGAATGACTCAGCAATCTCAATGGACTGCTGGCCTGGAGATTCTAGATAGAGGGAAGGAGCAAGTCTATGGAAGGTTTGAAATTTAAGATTGTAATTTTTAAAATCTAGCTTTCTGTTGGACCACAACCCAGTGTAGTTCAACAAGCAATGAAGGCTGGGTGAATAAGAATTCGTTCACGTGAGGATATGGACAACTGAGTTTTCCGTGAGCTTAGGTAAATAAGAATAGCAGGCAAAAGGCCAATGGGGGGATACATCAGAATTGTTCAGTTGTGTTAAAAAGGTACAGATGAAGCTTTTAACAGCTGAGGTAGGAATACGGACAAATATGCGGTCATGGACGGGGTAATTAGACAAGGTATTTTCCCTGGGGTGGCGAAGTCCAAGGCAAGACAGCATTGGTTTAAAGTGAGGGGGGAAAGATTTAAAAGGAACCTGAGGGGCAAACTTTTTCATGCAGAGGGTGGTGCCTGTGTGGAATGAGCTGCCAGGGCAAGTGTTGGAGGCTGATCCAAGTACAATATTTAAAAGGCATCTGGAAGGGTAAAATGAATAGGAAGAGTTTAGAGGGATATAGGTCAAATGCTAGCAAATGGGACTAGATTTACATTAGATATCTGGTAAGCATGGACGAGTTGGACCAAAGGATCTGTTTCCTTGCTTTGCATCTCAACAACACCATCACTCTATGCCACGGCATACTCTTGGTTTAAAGTCTAATTGGAAAGACAGCACCTCTATCAGCCCAGTTCTCCTTCAGTATTGCAGTTAGAGAATCAATCTCATTTAGGAACTGTCGCCTGTGAAGTCAAATCGGAGTGCACAATCTTCTGTTCGTAACCAGGAATATCATGGACTTAAATGACATTTAGAGAATATACAACATACTGCAGCCCTGAAACCCTGAAAGTAGAATCAACCCACCATAGAGAGAAAAAAAATCTTGAAATGGACCTAAATAATAGTCAGTGAAATCGTCCTCAGAACAAGTTCCAACGAATTAATTATCACTGGCCCTGTATCCTGCATTGAACAGGTATCGAGACTTTAATATATTATCTGCTGCATATAGTAGTATTTTTTATTTAAAGCAAACTACTTAAATAACTGCACTGCTCAGCTGTTGGAAACGTGCGTGGGTTTGCTGCCTTTTAAAGAACGTTATTCAATTCTGCCGGGCGATCTTCCTCGCATATCAGTGAGAAACACCAAAGCAGACTATTGGAAAGGAAAAGGGAACTGGTCTTCCACACCAATGTTACCATACAAATTCGCCAGAGATTCTGAGGGCAAAAAAATAACATGCCTAGAAATGTCACAATGGATTACAGAGGATGTTCAAACACTGGCTCATTACACAACGATTAGTTGGCATTACTTACAGACGCTAAATCATATTTCGACTTGTTGCAGAACTCGCGGGGATTTTCCCTCCGTCCTATTCGAAATCCATCCTGCTCTTTTTCCTCTTTCAAAATTTTTTGATTGAAGATGTCAGTTTCAGCAGGAGAGACGCATGCGTGGTCATTCCCAGCTCTCCTGAACCAATGCGTATATTTCCCCCACTTTATTTTTATTTTGACCGCCCACTTCCCAGACAATAATCAGAAGGTGTGCGGGCAATGCATTTGGAGAGAGTGATGATTCGGAAATTTTTTTTAAAGACCTGTTGTGAACAGAATCACGTTTGGGTTTTAAAGACGTGCATAGATAGCAATAAATTGTAGCCAGGTGTAACTTTCAAACAAGGGACTGTTCACAACGTTAACTCTTTTTTTCCCTTCACAGATGCTGCCAGACCTGCTGAGCTTCTCCAGCAACTTTGTTTTTGTTCCTGATTTACAGCATCTGCAGTTCTTTCGGTTTTTATTTTGAAGATTCACCTACTGATACTTTAAACCTCACTATATTAACGTTGACCAAGTTGGAATAAAATCGGGAGGATAGATTTCATGAAGTACGCGCCTCGGACTGCTCTGATGGAGGACTTGCTTGGTCTTGTCTTGATTCAACATATATCCATCCTTTGAGCCATAACTTTGGAAAACGCACATCTCTCGAGGCTTCACCCAACTTGAACAAGAACACCCCCCAATCCCAACACCTAACCACAGCCTCGAATTCAACCTTTTCTCCATAAAACCGTCGGCTCTTATAACCCCGTCCGTCTCTTCATCACCTCCCTCAGTTTGACCCAGCGTTGGTGCTGTAACCTTCAGCTCCCTGGGCTGTATGGTCCTCAGTTCCTTCCTTAACTGCCTCTATCTGACCACCCCCTGCACCCACCTGCCCTGTATAAAAACTCAACTAAATAAAAACTGAAAGAACTGGAAATCAGAAACAAAAACAGAAGTTGCTGGGAAAAAACAACTCAGCAGGTCCCGCAGCAAATGTGGAGAGAAATCAAAGTTAATGTTTTGGGTCCAGAGACCCTTCCTCAGAATCGATGGCAGCTAGGAAAAAAGTTATTTTTTTTGCAGAAGATCGGGTGGGGGTATGGGTCAGGAGTAAGGAGTAAAAAGTAGGCATATATAGAGTCTAAAGAGAGAAAAACTGTTGGACAGACAAAGGAGTGGGTAATGATTAGCCTAGGAGAATGAATAGCTCTTAATGAGGATGGTTAGTAACTTACAATGGTTAGAGACAAAACAAACTGCAGATGATGGAATCAAAGGGAGACAAGCAGGAGGCTGGAAGAACACAGCAGGCCAGGCAGCATCTGGAGGAAGGGAGCAGTCAATGTTTTGGGCATTACCCTTCTTCAGGACTATTTGTCAAGCAACTAACAATGGGCTGTGTGTACTAGCAGACCATGTGATAACAAGGCCTGGTGAGTGGGGATTGGGGTAAGGGCATGAGAGAATAAAACATAGCTCTTTGGCTCTGATTTTGCTCCTCCCTTTTAGTTTTTATTGGCTTATTCGACTGGACTGTGGGTTGTGTGGGAACATTTTTGCACGCATAGGTACTATGTAAAGCTAAGTTGTTATTTTTAATTACATTTCATTATATTTCTTTTACTTAACTCTGATAAACTAATCTATGTTAATATTCTCCTTCAGAAAAAGTACTTTTGAAGTGTCATCACTGTTATATTGACCAATGCTGGAGCTAATTAAAACCTAGCAAGGTGGCTACTAATAGCAATGAGATAAATGGTGTGAGTGTGTTCTTTTATTCTGGTGATGTGAGAGGACGTTCTATTCTTTACATTGACACATCACGAAAGCTGCAATTTCTATTTATTGAAAAGTCCTACTCTTAAAGACCATTGTTTGATGAAAGATTATTTGAATTTTTATTTCTCATAACTTTTAAAACTTTGCATGCACAGAAATGTAGCATCATCAGCACAGATTCAGACAGAAGTAATGCTGTTTGACATGACAATGCATTATGTTTTAAACATGTGGAGTTATTCTATATATGAGAGCATGTTGTTTTAATTTGATTTATTGTTGTCACATGTACCTCAGTGCAATGAAAATCCTTGGTCTGCATGCAGTACAGGTCATAATAACATACAAGGACTTGCAGATCACTAGGCGATTGAACAGAGCGAGGCATACAAAATTACAGGAGGTATACAAAAGCAAGATCAATATTAAATTTGAAATTTGAGAGGTACATTCAGCTTCTCCACCTCCTGATCCTTCTTTTAAGACTTTCCTTTAAATTCACTGGATGTGATTAGTCAAAATTCCACAATCAAGTAGTAGAAGGAAAGAAGACTATTTTGTAGAGCCAGAAAGTAATTATTATCCAAAGCATTCGATCAAGTCATACATTTTTTGTCAGATTTAATACATTTAGATACAAGTCATGAAGTTGATGATTGACTGGAAGAGGAGATTTAAGGTAATTGGAGGACACAGATTTAAGACCAAAGGCCCAGAGATTTGTTGCGATTAGAAACACAAAGCTTAAGAAGTTGGTGGAGACAAATTCAACAGCAACGTTGAAAGGTGAATTGAATCATTAATTGAAGGAAACATTTTACAACATGATGGACAAGAGCAGAGAGGTGGGACTAATTCAATAACTCTAATGAAGTGCTGGCATATGCACAATGGATTACATGTCTTCCTTTAGTGCTGCATATTTCTGATTCTATACAAATATACACTTTGAATCTACCTATTTTTGTGCTAACATATTCAATTCATTGCAGTCCTAGTAGGGGAAGATTGTTGTATTCAGATCCCTGAGGCAACCTTGTGATGGTGTGATAGACCAGCAATCACTGAGCGTAAATAGAGTAGTGTGGGCAGAATTAATGCACTGCCCTGCACACTTAAGAACACCACAAGATTGCAACAGTATAGACTGGAAGATTCGTGTGAGGACATGGACATGAGCACAGAAAAAAGATAGGTTAGGCTTCACCTAATGTAACTGTAAATCAGAACCTGGCATATTTATGATTACCTCAAAGAGCTGTATTTGGTATTAATGTCTAATAAGTCATGCTATTTTGAATTCTAACACTCTAGACACTTCTTTACATTGCTTTCTCCCAGTTCAGTCTGTTTCAAATCCAAACTCACAGTGTGCCATCAAACCATGTAATAAAAGATGGTTTACAGGACACACCCTCTAGAAAATTGTGAAGATCAGACCTGGGATTACCTGGGGAAGTGAAGAATTCAAAGAATTATCAGTCCAGTTTTAAGACCAGCTAGCAGCTAGAAAAACAACAGAACTGAACAGCTGTTGTGAAGTAAACATCTCTGAACAAGAAATTCTTCCAGGGATATCGTCAGAACACTTATTTTCAAAAAGCCTATTACAGTCAGTGATAGGGAAAACACACCTTGAAAAAACAGTGAATGCCCATGGCTAATAAGGGTAGCCACTGAAGTTGAGTACTTGCAAGAAAAGACCAATTACCTGATACTAAAGCAGGATCAATCCATTAAGAGAAGGGACCATCTGCAAACCTTGGCTGAGGGGCAGAATCATGGCATTTAGCAGTGAGTGAACATATTTCTGAATGACTTACTTGATGATAAAGTTAATGACAACAAGTTGAGTCTTCACTTGCAGGTTTAAGTAAACCAATAGTAAAAGAACAAAAACAAATTCTAGAATAAAAATGAAATCTATTATTTTGGTGGATTGAAAAACAAATTCAATGCTTTATTCAACAACTAAGCAATTATACCAATTTTATTCATGTAAATGTAAGAAATTGGATAAAGAAGAAAACCACAAACCCATTAATTTAGTGTCAAATTTACAATGAAAATACTCAAATACGGCAAAGTTTGGTGTGAATTTATCCCAGCAGCCATCTTTGACATGGTCAAAAAATATTGAATCTTATTGAGTAAAGCTATTTTGAGAAAATTCTACCCACAGATCTTCGGGAGATCCTTCAGGCATTCTGGAAAGGAATATATTAAATTTATCTCTTAGAATATACCATATTAGTAAATGAAAACTGACCTTTATGTTGAAAACAACATTTAGAACTGTAAAACCTCAACAACTTTCAGATTTAGCACTACAGCAACAATTTTTATAACAACAATGATTCAATATCAACATTATTCAACAAAGAAAACAACAAGGCAACAAAATGCAGTAGAATGAAATCAAAATGCTAACAATATTCTTAAAAATCAAGAAAATAATCAACAATGTCAAGTGTCCATCAATAATCGAACAATGCATCAAGAGTCACTGATATCAGTCTTTCCACCAGACAAATTCAGGATACCAGGATTCATGTGATATATCAGAAAATTGGCAAATGTGGAAAGCACAATTTTAGAGATATCAAACAACTTCAGTATTGGTAACTCAATCAAGTGCAGAACAAACTGGCACACTTCTCTGCTACATGGGAACATTATCCGAAAATGTCTTACAGTGAGAATCAAATTATACTTGACATCACCAAAACAGCTTCTGATCAATATTTCACTTCAAGAACAAATAGGACATTGGTGAGATCATGCTTTAATGGCAGATAACAACTCCCCAGATAGTCCTTACAAAATTTCATTGTTGACCTGAATGTACCATCTGAACCATGTGCTGTGATAATTTAAAGAGAGCTCATTTGTGATAGAAGTGTCATTAGCTTCTAAGACAGATCAACAACTGAAGTTTTTCAGTCAAAAGAGGATCTTTTCTCTCGAACCAGCAGTCTAAACAGTAATGGATAAAGAATCCAGAAGACTTTTCAAGAAGCACTGCATGGCAAAATTTTAATTTAATGTAGCCAATCTACAGAGCATATAGACTATTTAACTCCAAACAAGCCGTCGAACGAGAGGAAAAAAAACTTCTCACCTGAACAATATGCTACATGTGACAGCATCAACATGAAATCCTCAGCCATCTAATACTATAGTATCTTGTCACAGGGTGTGGTTCCAAAGCTCACAATTAGCAAGGACAAAAGTGTCTGGCTTCCACCAAAAATGTACTCATTCCAGTAAATTAGGTAATGATTCAAAGACGTGCTAAAATCTGAAGAACATATCAAACAAAACTGAAATCATTGCCAACTGAACATGTTCATTCATTCCTTGAAACAGAACCTTGAAGGATGTCACCTTTGCCAGCGATCAAACTTCTTCCTATGAAAACATGGATAGGTAATTTATATTTTCCTCAGGCAGTCTAACAATGCCATATGACACTAATGATGGAGCAGAAGATGTATAACCATCTCATAATTCACATACACTCCTGAAGTGTCATCTGCATATGTTTCTTCAGCGAGATCAATTTAATCTCTAATGCGATAGAAGCCAATATTCCATATCTGGCTATAGACTTTCCTGACCTAGCTACTGAAGTAGGTGAACCAATTCAAAGATTTGGGGACGGCTGGACGTAATACAAAAGAAAATGCATTGTAAATGTAAAATTAATAATTCAGGTAATTCATTTTCATAACTGTTAAGCAATGTTAATTACAGAGGAAAATGCTTGGGGAGGATGCTGTGTAAGACATTCAGGACACTGGAGCAACTTTATGACAAAACTGCCCATCGTTGACCATAAATAGAACAGTATGGATGCAGTTCGAACACTGCACACTGGAATACACAGTCTGGAAGAAAACCACCAGATTGTAACAATATAGATTGGAAGATTCATGTGAGCACATGGACATGAACACATAATGAAGATAGAGTAGTGTTACCCTGAAGTAATTATAGGTCAGAATTAGCTATATCTATGATTATCATGCACAGCAGTATTGAACATTAATATATATTAAATAAGATTTCTTCAAAGTTTAAGCATGGAGACAGTTTTTCAATTTGCCTCAAATCCAAATTCCGTGTTGAATCAAACCACATGATGAAAGAAAGATCTTCCACCGATGTTATGCAGGCTAGACTAAGCTGTGTTGAACTATAAGATAAACAAAAGCAGCAAGTAACAACTATTATCAGACAGAGACATTCAAAGGACTTAAAAGAGCAAGGCATTGGAAGAAAACCTGCCTGTATGTTACATTAATTTAGGTGTCAGACTAAACAAGGTCGCTCTTGGCTTCATGTGAAGGTCTAAGTGTGTGATAACAGCAAAAACCCAATTTACACGCCTCCTTCACCATTTTTACTTCTATTGAACTCAATAGGGCTGAGAATTGGAAAGTATAGATTGAGGATTGTTGTTTCGATACCATTTCCATAATGACTGCAATATCCATCATCTATCTGAGCAGCTGTACGCTGCTGTATATATGGTTCCTGAATTTGCCAATTTTGAGAAGTATTTGCCTGCTTCTAAAGAAAAGTGGATTACAATAAATAAGAAGTCAAGGCAGTGATCTAACTGAAGTATTTATCATGATTAAGGGAATACATAAGGTCAATAGAGAGAAAACCATTTTCTCTGGTTGGGAAGGCAAAAACAAGAGACCATATATATAAAATGAGAGCTAGACTGGTCAGGAGGGATGGCAGGAAGCATTTCCTCATATGAAGATTACTGGAAAACTGGAACTCTTTCTGTCTAAAAGCTGTTGATTCCAAGGTCCAATTGGCAATTTTAAAACTGAACTGATATTGATAGATTTCCGTTAGGCAAGTGTACTGAGGACTATGGATCCAAGATGCAAAAATAGGTTTCAAATATGGATCAGTAACGCTGTAACTGAACACAGAACACATTTAAGGGTGAGAATGGCCCCTTCTTGATCCAATGTTCTGCATAAAAATAAACAAAACTGGATACTGTCCAAGGCATCTGTTTGAGGTGATGGACTTATTTTTGAAATCATAATTTGGGGCAGCATCAAAGCGGCACACAATAATAAAGCTAGTAACCTCTTAAAACTTAGAGCCAGTATAATTTTGCTGCCTGCTCACTTGCTGGAAAAATAGCATCGCCTCAACAACAAAAACACCTTGCTATGTATTGTCAGGCAAGCATTGCCTGAAAGAATTTGACACATGTCTTTTTTTAATTCATTTGCAGGATGTGGGAGTCACTGGCAATTATACCCCATCCTGTGTTGCCCTGAAAATGTGATAATATATCTGAGCAATAATTAGGCCACTTCTGCAGGCAGTTAAAAGTACTTTGATGTGGGACTGGAGTGTGACAGGTTAAAATGGGTAAGGAAGACTGGTTTTCTTTATTACATGGCATGAATAAACTAGAAGAGTTTTTATACCAATCATGGTCACTTTCACTGAAACCAGCGTTCTATTTCCAGGTATTTGAAAGCAAATTCAGATTTTCAAACTGCTCTGGTGGAATTTGAGGTCACCATTCTCTAGATTATTAGTCCTGTTCCCTGGAATACCAAACAGGAGAGCTGCACTACAGCTGGACCCTGCTCACAGCTCTGGACGTAGAGTATCAGCAATAACCTCCTAATGAGTCGGATTTCAAGAAGCTTAAGATTGGATTTTGCTCCTGCCATGATGCGTATTCGCAATTGTACTGAGAGAGTTCTCAACAGCAATGGTGCAGCTGGAGGAGGCGGGAATGAGATTTCTGTCTCTCAAGGCAATGTTGTATCCAACTTTGCTGTGTAAATGGCTGTAGACATGGCAACGATGGGTTGAAGAATGAACTAGTCACAGTAGCAGATGACAGAGCTATTTACTGAAGATGTTATTGCTCAGTATTACTTGAAGCTAGGCATCTCATATTACGATTTATCTGTTAGACATTTTCCTTCACCATTAGGCGAGAAAACCAATCTGTGTAGCAAATAGTTGGTGGTGAGAGCTGGCAATGGTGAGGTGAGGTCAAGGGAACATCTGAGATGTTGGAGAACAACAGGACCCAACCGCTTATTTCCTTTAGACAATGAAATTTCAGGACTCCGAAAGAGACAGGGGAATGCTGGAGAAAACGATCAGGTGAGTTGAACTCAAACCCAGTACAGCAAGAAAAATGAAGGGCAGGATTTCTCAAATGTCAGGATTACCTGCCAACAACATGGGGAAATACATACCTGTCAGTATCAATGCATTCAGAGCATTATTTATTTGCTTAGCAACTCAGGAGCTTCATCTGAAATGGTGGCCATGCTGAGGAGAGAAATAGCTTTACAGCTGACACACAGGAATTTGAAGGTAATGAAAAATCATGAAAGCTATGACAGTGGGGGAGTCCCCCAGAGGTGATTTCTGGGACTGTGGAAGCTGCAATCCCTGCCTGTGGTCCCTCATTGAATAAACAACTTGTTTCCTTACCCTTTTTCCTTCTATCACCTCCCCCTTTCTCCAAAAGTACTGCAGGAAAGCGAATGGTCTGGTAAAATGGCCCTTAGTGCAATAATAGAGGAGATGTCTGATTGGGTGACATGTTAATAAGACAAAGTAGACATCATCACAGGAAATGATGTGGTATCACATGATCCTGCTTTCTCATGTGGTCTCGTGGCAAGTTGAAACCATGGTAAAACTTTTTGAAATAAAACAGATGTTTTCCTTGCCTTGCCAAATTCAGTATATACTCTACCGCAGGAAAATGAGACCAAGGATATTATACATACTGTGATAGTTCTGTTGTGAAAGGCCTTTAGGAGCTTGAAGCAACCTTGCAACTATGGCATGGAGTTGCTCCTCGCTGGGCATAAATAGCACAATGTAGGTGGAGTTAAAGAGAGGAACATGTAGAGTAGATCAGCTAGCAAGAGGTAGAACAGTTTATGGAATAGTTTATCAATAATGTAACAGTAAGATTAAAGCCTGATATATTTCTGATTGTATGAATTGTATTACTTGATCTTAATATGTAATAAACAGTGCAATAAAAAGCCAAAGCCTGATGATAATTCTTGACCTTGTTCTCTCCTCGACCAGTCTATCTTGAAGCCAAACACATGGATAGGGATATAAAACCGCACGATAAAATATTCTCAGATGTCCTCCAATTTCAAGGATTGCAACATCCTCCCTTTGGTGGTCAAAAATGCACTTAACTGAATCTCTTGTGTTTCCTGCACCTCTGCCCTCACATCCTCTCCCCCCAACAAAAACAAAGACAGAGTCCCCCTGGTTCTCACAAATCACCCCACCAACCTCCGCGTCCAACATATGATTTTTTGCCACTTCCACCACCTACAATCCGGCCCCACAACCAAAGATATATTTCCCTCCCCAACCCTGTCTGCCTTTAGTAGGGACTGCTCTCTCCATGACTCTATATTCTCAACTAACCCCACCACCTTTCCCCGCAGCCAAGGAAATGCTACACCTGTCCCTACACCTCCCCACTTATCTCCATCCAAGGCACCAAACAAACCTTCTACGTTAGACAGAGGTTTACCTGCACATCTGTCAATGTGGCCTATTGCATCTGCTGCTCCTGATGTGGCCTCATCTACATAAGTGAGACTAAGCGGAGGTTCGGAGATCGCTTTAGAGAGCACCTGCACGCTGTTTGTGACAAACGATAACATCTTCCAGCCGTGAGCCATTTCAACTCCCCCTCCCACTCCCTGGGTGACATGTCCATCCTGGGCTTCCTGCAGTGTCACAATGATACAACCCACAAACTGGAGGAGCAGCACCCAATATTCCGCCTCGGGAGCCTACGGCCTAATGGCCTAAACATGGATTTTACCAATTTCAAAATCTCCATACTGCCAGCCTCATCCCATGACCAGCCCTCCCTCTCATCCCCGCCTCCTTGACCTGACACAACCTGTCCATCTTCTCTCCCACCTATCTGCCACTTCCATCCCACTGACCAATCCCATCACTGCCTACCTGCACTCACCTAGCACCATCCCACCTACCTTCTCCAGCCCCAACCCTTGTCTCTCCATTTATGTCTGAGCTCCCTTCAATCTCCACATTTCTAAAGAAGGGCCCTGACCCAAAACATCAACTTTCCTGCTCCTCTGAGGCTGCCTGGCCTGCTGTGTTCCTTCAGCTTCACACTGAATTATCTTATCTTCCTTGGCTGGAAGTGTGCCCAAGCCAAACGCAGCAATGATAAATTCGTCAATTGTTGGACATTGCCAGCTAGGCAATCTGGCACAATCCCATCTTGATTTCACCATGACACCACACCAACACAATGACCCCATCTTATGTGGGCTGACAAATGTCTCCCAAATTTGGAGTCAGAGTTGTGAGCGCGTGGAATAGTTTGCCAGTGGTAGGCGTGGAAGTGGAGTCATTAGTGACATTTAAGCGACTGCTGGACATGCACATGGACAGCAGTGAATTGAGGGGAATGTAGGTTAGGTTATTTTATTTTTGGATTAGGATTATTCCACGGCACAACATCGTGGGCCGAAGGGCCTGTACTGTGCTGTACTTTTCTATGTTCTATGTTCTAAATAAAAGGGAAGAAAGATTTGACTGAGAGAACATAAAGGCAGAAAACATACATTTTTAAAATTTAAATGTTGATAAACCTCAAACAAATTTTTAATACTTTGTTATTGTGCAGATGATAGTATTACTGGTAAAATCATAACAAGAATGAAATCTGGCTTGATGGATCTGCTTTTTATTCATTTCAGTCAATGTGTTGGTCATTCACTGAAACATTATTACATGAGGCTGTAGGGTTTTGTTTTTAAAAAACAGAGCAAAAGATTACGATATAAAAATGAGAGAAATACAATATAAATATAGAAGACATTTTTAAAGATCTCAACAATCTCCTGTTTTCTATTAATATCCATTACAGAGACTTGGAATGAATATGCACAAAATTGGTGGCTTAGACTTTCTCAGCTTCCCATGCCCATCTAAAGGAGAAACTATATTTGCTCCCTGCCCCAGTTAGGTCTCTTCTAAAACTGCTGTAAAAGCTTTCAAACTCTGTATTTTCTGAGCTAAAATCAATCATTGATTTCCCTAATCAAAATAAATGTATGTCCTTGAATGTTTAACCTATCTGTTGTGAATCATCACAGCAAAAAAAATCCACTAATAATCAAGGAGGTCACATGCTTGATTAGGTCACTGTCCTGGAGGGACTGTCTGACCCAGAATCATAGAATCTCTACAGTGGAAGCAGGCCATTTTGTCCATCAACTCCATACTGGCCCTTTTAAGAACAGCTCATGCAGACAAAGGTCCTATCCTGTCCCTGTCACCCTGCATTTCCAAAGACCTAGTTTCATTAAAAAAACCTTCAGGAAAGTAACCACCCCTATGCCACTATTTTGAGACCCAAACTCTAAAAAATATACTCACATATAAAGCTTTCATTTCAACTTGAAGGAATCAAACTCTGCCCTTTCAATTGTTTTCTTTCTGAGCCTTGTGAATATCATTACAGGAACAAAATTTCATGATTAAAAGGGTCTATGAAAGCTGGGATCATTGTGGTGAGCTGGGGTCATGGCGAAATCAAGGGGAGTTATGCTGGACTGGCTAGCCTACCATGTCCCACAATTGGGGGATTTTACTCCTACTGGGATTGGCTTTAGACACACTTCCAGCCACAAGGAGGATAGAATTTTTTTCTTGTATGGTTACATATTTGCATTGATTGTTTCAAGACAGACTGGTTGAAGAGATAGCACGGTCAAGCATTATCTTCAGGCTATGGTTTCTTTATAGCACTGTTTATCACATATTAAGACCAAGTATCAGAATATATGGTAATTAGAGATGTGCCAGGCTCTAATCTTACTGTTACATTTTAGAAAGACTAAGCAGCAGGCTTATGAAAGTTATGGGGATGTTGAGGATGAACCCAAGGCCCTCTAACGAAATTTGGTGAACCAGCCAGTAATTCGATGCAATACATGACTCCTCATCAAAATTAACTGGATTTATTACATATTAATAACAATGTGTATACTTAACTCAGCAAATTCTGTGCCATTAATGATATGGAAATTTGCCATGACTTTTCTGATGTCACGAGCTGCAGCACTTTTTATTTCAACACCACTGTCCCATCCCCTCTTTTAGATTAGTATATAGAACATAGAACTGTACGGCACAGGAACAGGCCCTTCAGCCCACGATGTTGACGCTGGGTGAAACTAATCCCTTATGCCTGCCATTGGTCTACATCCCTCCATTCCTTGCATATTCATGTACCTATTTAAAAGTCCCTTAGGTACCCCTAAAATATCTGTTTCCACCACCATCCCTGGCAGTATGTTCCACACTCCTCACACTCTCTGTGTCAAAAACTTGCCCCTCATGTCTCCTTTGAATTTTCCCCCTCTCACCCTAAGTGCATGCCCCTTAGTATTAGACATTTCACCTCTGGGAAAACTCTTCCATTCCACTCTATGCATCTTATAATTTTAAACACTTCTATCAAGTCTCCTCTTAGCCTGTGCCACTTGAGAGAATACAGCCCAAGTATTTCTAGCCTCTCCTGATAGCTCATATCGTCTCATCCAGGAAGCATTCTGGTAAGGGATTTCCAAAGAAGAGCTTTCCTGTTGCTCTGATGCTGCTTGGCCTGCTGTGTTCATCCAGCTCTACACCTTGTTACCTCAGCATCCTGGTAAATCTCTTCTGCACCCTCTCCAAGTATCATGTCCAATTTGCGAAGGGAATGATTTGTGAGCTCCCTCTTTTGACAAACATAAAACACTGAGTTAATGGAACAAATGGGACACATGTCCTATCTTCTGTAGCTCATTGTCAACCCAAAAACCATTTCCCTAGTGTGGGATAGATGCAAAGGGGATGTTTAATAAAGAGATCTTCCATCACATTTGATGCAGTGGTAGGATGCACAATTTTGAGTCAGAAGGGTTCTAGTCCCATCGCAGAGGAACTAAACTGCTTGGACGGTACTGAGGGAGGGCGATACTGAGGGAGGTCTTTACTGCCAAAATGCCATTGTTTGAATGTGATGTTAAACTACTCTTCGTTTTCTCTCTCCTTAAGGTCAACATTAAGGGCCTGTGGTAGTATTTTGAAGTAAAGTGTTAGAATTGATGAGCTGTAAAGAGGCCGGTATCCCATTAGCAAGTCACCATTTATTTACACGCTGATTTGGCTTTCTTAGAGCCAGCGCTCAGGGTGATCAGAACCCCTAACACTCCTGTTTATATCTGTCAGCCGGGGCTCCCTGATTGAACCAGATTAACTGCCCCAATCAGTGAACTCATTTTCAATGATCTTGTTACAATCACTACATCCCTCCCCTTCTAGGTCCAGGGACATAGGCCTGTTTTTTTTCCTTTTTGCAGCTTCTCCTGGGGTTTTTTTTGCACAGGGATTGGTTCCTCCAATTCAGCCTCGGATAAGGCTGGTGTGTACTGGACCGGAGAATCTGGGAAAAAGGTCATTCTATTCTTCAGGTGGTAAAGGTGTCCAGGCTGTGACATCTTCCCTGCCTGTCTCACAATCTGAGGTTTCTTCGACGTTAGACGGACGGGGAGAACTCACTTGTTCCAACAGCCTTGCTATCTGTTCTGAGGGATTGGGTATGTTTTGCTCCTGCCCCAGTTTGCAACTTTCATGTTGTCCACATCCTTATTCAGGATTGCCTCACCTACCCAAACTTTACACATCACAAGACCTGACTTTGCATTGACCATGCTTCTTACCCATGCAGAGCCATTTCAGTGGTTTCAGCACCAAACTTTGGCCCCTGAAGTAATCTGTCTCTCTCGCTAAGAGGAGTCTTGTGTCTGAAACTGACATTCCTGATGCTGTTTCACACCCCTCCCATTCTTCTCCCCATTAGCAAGTCTGCTCAAGCTATCCCTGTAGATGCGCAAGGGGTGTCTGGGACAGTTTGGTATTGAGTGAAGCTTTGTTGGCACTCTTGGCACAATCCTACCAACATGGCTATGCCTACACCCAGTCCTGGCCACTAGATATAACGTCTCACCAACATCTTCATGTTGGATACCCTTGGATGACCCTGAGAGGGTTCAGCCAGTATCTGGTGGCAACCCTTGCTCAGGGCAATCACTCGTGTTCCCCGTAATAAAATGCCGTACTTATGGTGATGGCCTTTTGTTACCCTCATCACCGGCAGCTGCTTTAGGTTCGCTGGGACCAGACATTTTTGTGTCCACAGGCTGATATTATCAGTGGTGGCTGGAAGGGTGTCAAGAAAATTTAAAAGCAGAATGGACTGTACCAGCGGTGGTACAGCCTGTGGTGCATCTGTCGGCAGGAAGTAGCTCAATGCACCCGCATTGGCTGCTTGGCCTCCCGGATGGTGTTCCAATTTGTAATTGTGTGCATTTAGAATGAGAACCCACTGCTGAATTTGACCTGAAGCTATGGGTGGCACTGCCTTGTTCTCCTTCAGTAGCCCTAGCATGTGTTTGTGGTCTGTCACTATTACCGATTTACGTCTGTAAAGGCATTGGAAGAGCTTTCTCACACCAAAGATGACCGCCAAACCTTCTTTCTCTATCTGGGCGTAATTGTGCTCTGCAACAGTTAAGGTTCAGAAAGCATACACTATTGGGCGTTCCTCTCCGTTGGCCCATTTGTGAACCAACACCACACTTGAGACACGGAATGTCAGTGCCAGATCTCGCCAACTTAGGTATGATAGCTACTTCTTCACTTCCCTGAAGGCTATATCTTGGTTATGAGATTATTTCAAAAATGCCCTTTCTCAATAGCAGATATAAGGTTGCCAGGATGGAGGCTTGGCTATGGATGAAATTTCCATAATAGTTCACCAATCTAAAGAAAGGCCTAGGCTCCAATACAGGCATGGGAACCATGGCTCCTTTGATTGCCCTCACTTTATCTTCCAATAGGTGTAACTTGAACTTGTCAACTCTGTAGCCCAAGCAGGTCACTTGGCGTGCCAATACCACATATTTTCCTCTTCTAAGGCGTATGCCCACCTCGGAGAAATTTCTAAGGATTATGTCCAGGTTTTCTAAGTGCTCTTTATTCTTCTTCCCTGTCATTAGCATGACTTCCAGATAAATAGTGACGTGGAGTAGACCTTGTAAAATGTTCTGCATCATCCACTGAAAAACGGCACAGGCTGATGATACCGTAAGTGACAGTATCCCATATTGGTACAAACCCTTATGGGCATCAATTATAGTACACTTCTGGGAATTCTCATGTATCCTCAATTGCAGGTATGCATGGCTCATTGTCCAGCAACGTGAAGGACACCTCCCCTCCCAGTTTTGCATATACATCCTCTATGAGAGGGATTGGATGTTTATGCAGCTGCAAGAAACAGTTTACTTTTTGTTTAAAATCCCCACAAAGATGAACTGACCCATCAGGCTTCACAATTGGTTCAAACAGTGCTGCCCATTCCCAAACTGGACTGGTTCAATGATTTGAGATAATGGGAACTGCAGATGCTGGAGATTCCAAGATAATAAAATGTGAGGCTGGATGAACACAGCAGGCCAAGCAGCATCTCAGGAGCACAAAAGCTGACGTTTCGGGCCTAGACCCTTCATCAGAGAGGGGGATGGGGGGAGGGAACTGGAATAAATAGGGAGAGAGGGGGAGGCGGACCGAAGATGGAGAGTAAAGAAGATAGGTGGAGAGAGTGTAGGTGGGGAGGTAGGGAGGGGATAGGTCAGTCCAGGGAAGACGGACAGGTCAAGGAGGTGGGATGAGGTTAGTAGGTAGCTGGGGGTGCGGCTTGGGGTGGGAGGAAGGGATGGGTGAGAGGAAGAACCGGTTAGGGAGGCAGAGACAGGTTGGACTGGTTTTGGGATGCAGTGGGTGGGGGGGAAGAGCTGGGCTGGTTGTGTGGTGCAGTGGGGGGAGGGGATGAACTGGGCTGGTTTAGGGATGCAGTAGGGGAAGGGGAGATTTTGAAACTGGTGAAGTCCACATTGATACCATATGGCTGCAGGGTTCAATGATTTCTTCACTTTCCAGCCTCCTGATTTCTGCTTCTACTTTTGCCCATAAGGCAACTGACACTGGGTGGGCCTTACAGAATCTTGGAATTGCTTCCTGGTCAACATGCAAAGTGGCCTTGGCTCCACTGATTGCCCCTAGACTTTCCTGAGAAACATCTGGGTATTTTATTAGGACTTTGCTGGAGCAGCCATTTTCTAATCGGAAACTGTTGAGCCAAACAAGGTGAATCTTTCTCAACCTAGCTCACCCCATCAAGTTTGGGCCCAAGCCTTTTACTATAATCAGTGCTAACTGAATCAGCTGATTCCCATACGAAATCAGAACTAAAGGTGCTGAAGTTCCCAGGTTTATCTCCTCAGTTTACCTAAGGTCTTATGTAAACTTAAAGGTTGGGGTCTGGAGCAAATTTTGTTAAAGGCTGATTCTGCAATCACTGATACAGCCGCATTGGTATCGACCTCCATTAGAACCGGGTGACCATTTAACCAGAAGTTTATTTTGATTGGTTCTGATTTGGATGTTGCTAATCAATTTAACTTTTTCAGGCCAGATGTAAGTGTACTTCCCAGGGTGTGCACTCTCCGAGGTTCCAGTCTACAAGTTCTCGTATTCAATTCAGATCTCGTGGGACCTTTTTGCTGCCTTGAGTTTGTATACTTGCAGCAACTACAATGGCCTGGATCCTAAACAAAATGTTAACCGTTTGGCCAAGACTTGGCATTGTTTTAGGGTTATGCTGTGGGCTGACTTAGAGTCTCTCTGCTCTGGATATATCCTAAGTGAGGCTATGCAATTGCATTCACTAAAATGGTGTTCCCCAAGCTCAGTCAGCCTGGCGAGGGTCTCCACTTCCAATGGCATACTCTGTAACTCATTCACTCCACTTGTCACGTTTTCCAATGATAAAGCTAGTTGTAGTGTTTGTTTGAAATCCGGTTGTGCTTCAGATATTAGACACTTTTGTATTGTTATATCATTAATCACACATACCAAACGGCCTCCCTGCATCTCATTGAGGTTTAAACCAAAGTCATCTGCCTCTGCCAGTTGCCCTAGCCTCGTCAAAAATCTGGACAGTTTCCTCTGACTCTCGAATTGCTGAGTAAAATTGATAGTATCTCAGAATTAGAGGAGGCTTGGGCGTCATAACACTAAATCCACCAACTCTTGAAAGGCTTTAGTCTCTGGTGCCTCAGGAAGCATTAGGCATATGATAATCTAAAAAGCTGTGCTCCTACAAGCTGTCAGGAGGATTATTTGTTGCTGTTTGTCTACCCCAATGGCATTTTCCTGGAAAAAATCATTCTTTCCACTTACTGGCCCAGTCTTTGATGGCAGGATTGAATGAATCAAGCTTCCCAAATAACGCTGTGATGCCAGAAATGCTTACCTCAACTCAAAGACGACCGTTGCAAGTGAATTTCTTTAAAAGCATTGTATATTTCTCTCGCTGCCGCTGAAATAGCTCCACAGAGGCCGGTTTCCTGTCACAAGGTCACTCTTTGCACATGCATAGTACTTGGTACTAGTCAGGCTTCCTCAGAACCAGCTCTCAGAGTGAACAGAACCTCTGATACTACTATTTATATATGTCAGCCAGCGCTCCTTTGTTAGACTAGATTAACAGCCCCAATCAGGGAACTCAGATTCTATGATGTCCACTTGGCTGACCTTGTTACAATCTCTACAGAATAATTTGTAGTATTCCAGCCAATATTTAGCCTTGAATCAATATCACTAATTGGTTGTTATAGCATTGTTGTTTACGGTACCTCACAGTGTGCAAATTGACTTGCATCCTTCCCACCCTACAACAGTGGCTACACTTTAAAACCAGTTCATTAGTTGTAAAATACATTGGAGTGTCATGAAAGGCACTGTGTGGATGCAAATATTCTTTTTCATTCCTCTTTTCAAGGCAACAAGTGGTGGGCAATGAATGGACTCCAGTGATATCTACATCCTTAAAATTAATTAAATAAATAAAACTGCACACGTTGATAGACACTTCATAAATACTCCCTCTGTCATTGTATTAACATGCATTGCTTCATGCTGATAGTTTTTTAGTATCAAAAGTGCCATTCTTTCTCTTGTCCAGAGGGTAGCAGTGTAGGGATAGTAAAAAACTTCAGAATTGTTGCTGATTTTAGTACCTTTGTCTTACTGAGTGAAAAGAATTCGTGCATTCACATTGTACTCATTCCAATACATACTCACACAGATACATACATACACTTACACTCTGGCATTCACATAGAACCAACATTAACACATTGGCTTACACAAACACAAATGGCACAAACTCTTAATTACTAGTGGGAATGTCAACTCCCAAGTACAGCCAAGGAGGTTTGCAGCCCCCATCTACTGTCCCCCAGGAGTTTTAGACTGTTGTTGTTAATGTTCACTGTGAAGTTTTTAGGAATCTATATCTTCAGCAAAGATTGCATTCTCAAAAATTAGTAACACATCCCTGAGAGAAATTTGATGACTTGTTTGATATGCAGCCTGAGTAGTTTTATTATTGATTGTATTTTTTTTTCTTCTTAACAGTATACTTGGAAGCAGTGCTTGTATTTCCTTCACCAGGTGGCTGCTTTCTGAACAGTAACCAATGCTCCTCTTCTTCTGGCCGCTGGGGGCATGCCAGAGCGGCAGGTTATGTTTGCCCAGAATTTCCTCATTCCCTGAGGAAAAGGGCCAAGTCTGCCCCAGAGAAATGTGGCTATGTTCTATGGGGGAATTGGGAGCACATTCTACTACTTGAGAAGTAATACCTTTTAGGAAAGATTGTGTCTGGGACTCTATTTCCCTGAAAAGAGAAGGTAGGGGGCACACTGTTTGCTGTGTTTAGAAATATGAATGATTTAGTGAAGTAGATGTAGGGAATGATGTTTCCACTAAATGAGAACACCAAAACTCGGGTCTTACTTATACTAGAGCCACTAAATATCAAAGAAGTAATTCAGTTGAAGCTTCCTTAACCTTAGAGTGTTTAAAATGTGGAAGGTGTTACCAGATAGAGTGGTTGAGGGAAATGGAATAGATGCATTCAAGGGAGTGTTAGATAAGCAAACAAAGGAGAAAAGAACAACAGGTTATGTGTATGTGGTGAGGTGAAGATGGATGAAGGGAGAATCTTCTTTGGAGAATAAGTGCATGGAAGCAGCAGTGGATGCTGAATAATCTGTTTCTGTGCTGTATATTCAATGCAATGCTACACACTGTGCTACACAAAAAGACTCAGAACTCACTGTGCAACTGCATCACCTCAACAAATTCTGTTTGTGATGTTACTGGACATGGTTGCCATTTTATGTTAAATCTGACTGTAAATATTTTGAGGTCTCCAACCAACCACAATTCCAAAATTGCTATTTGACTTAGTCAAAACAGCATCTAATCAGTTGATGATTGGGAATGAACGGAGGGACATGCTGAAAGCTGATTGGTGGAGCTGTTAGTTTGGGGAGAATTTCAAATAGCAGCTTTCTGGTATTCTGCTCACACTGTGTTTATGTTAATTAACATCTTCTTAAAGTATGAAAGCTGCAGGACAGCTGAAAATTCATAGGCCTTCATCTGTTTCTTTCCCCTAAACTCAAAATTCCTTTCCTAAGACAATTTCCATCGTTATATGCCTCTCTTTCTTAGTAGAGGATTGAAGGCCATAATTCTTAAAAAAGTCTAGTTTACAGCCCCTTCCCTCTCCCTTACCCTCACCTCCTGAGGATAACCCTGGAGTCTACAGGAATTAAAAATTACCTCTTTGGATACTGCTGTGCAAGCAGTAGCCAAAAGAAGAAAAACAGAAAAGTCCATGAAGCTATAGCATTTTTCTTGTTCATTTTCTTTCAATGCTTTCCTTCTGTTTGTTTTTGGCGATGGTGGGAGGAAGGAAGATAGCTTTAACTGAACAAGGCAGCTGGGGGCAGGAGGTCATGTGTTGAATCCTCCGGGAATAAGCCAAACCAGAGTTAACAAGCCTGTAGAAAATCCAATTCCGCTGAATATTGTTTAAAAGGAATACCTTGTGAATTCAGGCTTTAGTATGCACGGGAGCCTGTACTCTGACTGTACCTCGATGAATTAATCTTGTTATGACCAGGTGAGAAGGGTAAACCAGCTCCCTTCTGTACAACCTCCTTGGTTAATCACAGCAAGCATCTGAGTTCTTACCATATGAGGCTCTACCTTTCTCCTGACAGAAGTGTAGTAAACTGCGGGCTGGATTTTATGAGAAGTAGCAATCTCAAAACTGTACTTACATTTGGACAGTGCCCTCATTGTGTTGAAGAGTCAGGGCAGACAAACCATATTCCCTTTCTCACATCAGTCAGCTGCTATGTTGTGAAAAGTAAATGTGCAGAATCACAGACAGTCTTTAACAGCTTCTGTCAAAAAAAGGCATGGATAGAAGGCAAGCATGATGTCAGATCCTGTTGGGATAAGGTGCCATCTGGATAGGGAGTAGGGTGGCAGGTAAGTGAGGGTGCCAGTCTGGTAGGGTGCCAAGTGGGTGGAGGGCATTATGCTTGGGGGAGTAGTGACCCCAGCGTGTAGAGGGCCAGATAAGCAGAATGCCAGGTTGCAAGGTAGCCAGGTAAGTGATGAAGTGTTCAGGATATTTCAGGGTGGGTGGGAGAAATCTGGTCTTGGGGAGGGGGTCGCAGGGGGAAGGGGCAATGCCCAGTTTTATTGGGTGCTAGACAGCAACTCAAATCATAATATGAGAGGGGGTTTCAGGTCATTTCTGGAGTATGTGAGGTAAGTTGAGGTGTTTAGTTGAATGATACTCAGGAATCAGACTAGGTATTAAATAGAGTAACTTCTCCTGAGTAACTATTAATTTAACCTCATCATTACTTTCTAAATTTTCTGATTTAATTAGGTACTCGGAGGACTTTAGATGCGAGGGAATTGCTCAGTGGAATATTGAACTTTTTGGGCTATGATGAGGAGGCCACAGGATCCCCATGCTTCCAAAATTATTATCTGATCATTGGGAAATCGTGGGCAAATATTTTGTTATGCACGATAAGGAGTCAGTCAACAGATTTTCTTCAGTTGATGGAAGAGCAAATTTATTATTTGTTAATCCCGAGAAAAATAATATAAACACAATGCCAGACGTATGGCCTTGAACAATCATTTTGCTCCACACAAACCTTACACAGGTATAAAAACTCACACAAACATGCGTGTGAACACCATAAAAGAGAATAGCTTGTAATAGAAAAGAACATACAGCTTAGATGTCTTTTGGTGTCTTTAAGGCATAAGGTTTTAATCTAAGTGTAATATTGTTCATAGATGCATTTCACCATAGCAAATGTTGCAGTTATTTAAAATTCTCAGTTCCTTGATGATTTTTACTTGTGGATGTTGTTGTGGGAACTGGGTGCCAATTTCTCATATTCTGTGAAAGAAAATATTTGCTGGGTTGCAGTGGGAAAACCAGGAGATTTGGGTTTAATTGGATTGCTCTTTCTAAGAGCAATGATGATGAGCCAAACAACATTCTTCTGAGCTGTAACTGATGCTACCTTTTTACTGTTCTGTGCCCACTTAGTTTTCATGTTTGTCTATAAGATAAGAGTAATTATACCTCAAAGTTAACTTGTATGTTTTGAGGCATTTCTTAGAGATACAAATGTAGAAATGCAAAGCTTTTTTTTCAACCAACATGAACGCAATTTCAAGGTGCCTATTGATTCCAAGATGACCTGCCTTCTCTAGGTTTAGTTTCATGTATCCTACTATTCTCTGTGATTTCTAATCTCAAACTTCGTGCACTTCCTGTGAAGTTTGCTATTGGCAAATGTCTTTTGCGTATTTTTCACCTTTTCTATTCATCTTTAGGAAATATCCACTCTCTACCATTCTGTGCAGTCCAATAGATAAGACACAATTAGTTGAAATACAAATTTGAGTTGAGTTTATTACGTTAGATTTACAGTGAGCTCTTTCAGAGCGCAAGGGATTCAAACATTTCTCAATAATGTGATGGCCCAGATTATTAGTTTTATTCATCAGACTTTTAAAAACATTATTAAATGAATTTAACTTCACTTGTGTCTCTGGGGAACTAGCCCAGACTCCTGATGTAATTAAAATCAAAGATTACGGATGCTGGAAATCTAAAATAAAACCAGAAAATACTGGAGAAACTCAATAGATCTGGCAGCATCTGAGGAGAGAGTTATTGTTTCAAGGCCAGTGTAACTCTTCTTCAGGACTCTGAAGAAGAGTCACACTGAATTCAAAACATTAACTGGGATATGGGAAAAAAAGACATTTTGGGTAGAATTTTATCTTTACTGCCATGGTTTTAATCTCGCCTGACAGAAACCCAGCTGAGAGAATTTTGCAAGAGTTAAATTGCCATGTGATTTTGTTTTAATTAGAAAGAAATCAAGACCATTTCTGTTCAGAGATAGTAGGAACTTCAGATGCTGGAGAATCTGAGATAACAAGGTGTAGAGCTGGATGAACCCAGCAGGCCAAGCAACATCAGAGGAGCAGGAAAGCTGATGTTTAGGGCCTAGACCCTTCTTCAGAAATGGGGATGAGAAGGGGGTTCTGAAATAAATAGTCAGAGATGAGGAGGTGGATAGAAAATGGTTAAAGGACAAGATAGATGAAGAGGAGACAGACAGGTCAAAGAGCCGGGGATGGAGCAAGTAAAGGTGAATGTAGGTGGAGAGTTAGGGAGGAGATAGGTCAGTCCAGGGAGGACGGACAGGTCAAGGGAGTGGGATGAGGTTAGTAGGTAGGAGATGGGGGTGGGGCTTGAGGTGGGAGGAGGGGATAGGTGGGACGAAGTACAGGTTAGGGAGGCAGGGACGAGCTGGGTTGGTTTTGGGATACGGTAGGGGGAGGGGAGATTTTGAATTTTGTGAAGTTCACATTGATACCATTAGGCTGCAGGAACCCAAACGGAATATGAGTTGCTGTTCCTGCAACCTTCGGGTGGCATTGTTGTGGCACTGCAGGAGGCCCATGATGGACATGTTGCCTGAGGAATGGGAGGGGGAGTTGAAGTGGTTCGCGACTGGGAGGTGCAGTTGTTTAGTGCGAACCGAGCATAGCTGTTCTGCAAAGTGGTCCGCAAGCCTCCGCTTGGTTTCCCCGATGTAGAGGAGGCCACACAAGCTTCAAAATATCCCCTCCCCCGACCGCATCACAAAACCAGCCCAGCTCATCCCCGCCTCCCTAACCTGTCCTTCCTCCCACATATCCCCTCCTCCTACCACAAGCCCCACTCCTACCTACTAACCTCATCCCGCCCCCTTGACCTGTCCGCCCTCCCTGGACTGACCTATCTCCTCCCTACCTCCCCATCTGTACTCACCTTTACTGGTTCCATCCCCGCCTCTTTGACCTGCCTGTCTGCTCTCCACCTATCTTCCCCTCTATCCATCTTCTATCCACCTCCCCCTCTCTCATTATTTATTTCAGAACCCTGTTCCCCTCACCCATTTCTGAAGAAGGGTCTAGGCCCAAAACATCACCGTTTCTGTTCAGATGTGATTCTTCATCCCATATCTACATCTCTGCTGCATTTAAGTAATGCCCAATGACTGGATGTTGCAATCTAGAGTACAACCCCTCACCCATCTGCTTATACCCCATCCACCACTTGAATGATTTTTAGACCAACAGCTGTGATATAGTTACTGTGAAACAGGAGCCGGTGCTTATGAAAGATAAGGCGAGTTAGCTATGATGGTGGAATTTGAAAGACATCGTTTCTGTATGACTGTAGGTGGCACTCAGATCTAATTTAGCCCTTTTATTTTGACTTCATCTTGCTTTTTGCATTTTACAATGGAATACGAAAATATGCATTTTGTTCAACAAATCATAGCCGCATTATGGATAATAGAGGCCATAGCCTAAAACCTATCTATTTGGCGTGATGTTAATAGAGCTTTAAGTGCTACAAGTTCATTCAGCTACAACACTCATGGTGATCCACTCTCTGAGTCACAATTGATTGTCTTCAACTCGACAAGCAAGTTCCCTAATTAATGGTACATTACTCAACCCTTGTGTCTGTGTTCAGCGTGAGTCAGGAAAGAACACCAATTTAATAAGAAGATTCTTAATGAAACTGAACGTTAAGGAAATTGATGTATTGTGGCCGAACAGCACAATTATTGATTTATGAAGAAACCTGAAAGGTGCTCCCAATAAAATGGCAGACTGATGGATAGCTCTTACGCTTTGGACATAGGCTATAAAGTACTTACCTCAGAAAGGAGTCACTATGCATTGTCAATGATTTTGCCCCTTTTTCTCCTCCAAGTAACAATTTTTCCAGTCATCATGGGGAGTAATAAAAATAACTTGGGAAGATAGCATCAAGGCATTTAGAATCATACAATCATCAAGATGTGCTGTACTGAAACAGACCCTTTGGTCCAATTTGTCCATGCCGACCAGATATCCTAAATGAATCCAGTCGCATTTTCAACATTTGACCCATATCCCTCTAATTACTTCCTATTCATATACCCATCCAGATGCCTTTTAATGTTATAATTGTACCAGCCTTCACCACCTCCTCGAGCAGCTCATTTCACACACACACCACCCTCTGCATCAAAAAGTTGCCCCCTTGGGTCCCTTTTAAATATTTCACCTCTGAACTTAAACTTACACCCTCCAATTTTGGACTGCCCTACCCTGTGGAAAAGACCTTGACTGTTTACCCGATTCATGCCCCTCATGATTTTATCAACTTTTATAAGGTCAACTCTCAACCTCCGATGCTCCAGGGAAAATAACCCCAATAGCCCTTATAACTCAAACCCTCCAACCCTGGCAATATCCTTGTAAATCATTTCTGCACCCTTTCAAGATCACAACATCTTTCCTATAGCAGGGAAAACAGAATTGCACACAGAAAACTAATAGTGGCCTAACCAATACCCTACACAGCCGCAACACACCCTCCCAAATCCTTATATTCAAAACATCGACCAATAAAAACAAGCATACTAAATGCTTTTTTCACTATCTTGTCTACCTGCAACTCAACTTTCAAGGAACTGGGAACCTTCATCCCAAGATCACTTTGTTTGGCAACACTCCCCAGGAACTTACTATCAAGTATATAAGTCCAGTCCTGATTTGCCCTGCCGATTCTGTCCCTCTAATCTGTCTGTTCAGTTGGGGAGCACAGTAGCATGGAGGTATTCTTACTGGATTAGTAATATAGATAGTAATCCAGTCGCCTGGATTTTTCATGGGAGACATGAGTTTAAATCCCACAGGAGTTATTGGAATTTAATTGTAACTAATAAATCTGGTATAAAAAACAAATCCCAATAGTGGTGACCATGAAACTAAAGATTGTCATAAGAAGTCCATTCAGTTCATTAAAGTCCTGTAGGGAAGGAAATTTGTCAACTGTGCCTGGGTGATCTGCACGTGACTCCTGTCCCACCGTGGTTGACTCTTAACAGCTCCCTAACCGAACAAACTACCCAGCTGTCCACATAGACAAGAACATGCTAAAAAGCAGCTCACCTATACTGTCACAAGGATAATCAGGCTTTGGCAGCTAAATAGCAGCATCCCAAAGTCTAAAACAAAGTAGTAGATCCTGACTGATCCTTATGTCGACTCCATTTCCGGACTTTGGATGCTTATCATTTGATATTCTTACCTAATAAATGATCTCAGCTATAATAGTTACATTATTTCTCACTATCTGTAGTCTTTTGCTGGAGAGAATTCTAGATATTTATGACTGTTTGTGTATAAATGTGCTTTGTATTTTCCATCTTAAATGGCCTGGCTCTAATTTAGAGATTACATCAGCTCATTCTTGATTCTGCAACTAAAGAAAATAGTTTCTCTATCAACCCTATCAACTGTTCAACATTTGAAACACCTCAGTGATATCACTTCTCAATTTTCTACAGGGCCAGAATACAAGCATTTTAAGACTGACATCATCATTAAACAATTTATCTACTGGTGTCATTTTGGAGACTGTGTGATACACCCTGCCCAAGGTGAATCTGCAAAGTACCCTGTTTAAAGTGAATCTGTGATATAACCAGTTTAGGGTGAATCTGCAAAGTACCCTGTTTAAGGTGAAGCTGCAATGTACTCTGTTTAAGGTGAATCTGCAAAGTACCCTGTTTAAGGTAAATCTACGATGTACTCTGTTTAAGGTGAATCTGTGATGTACTCTGTTTAAGGTGAATCTGTGATATAACCTGTTTAAGGTAAATCTGCGATGTACCCTGTTTAAGGTGAATCTGTGATATAACCTGTTTAAGGTAAATCTGCGATGTACCCTGTTTAAGGTGAATCTGTGATATAACCTGTTTAAGGTAAATCTGCGATGTACCCTGTTTAAGGTGAATCTGTGATATAACCTGTTTAAGGTAAATCTGCAATGTACTCTGTTTAAGGTGAATCTGCGATGTACTCTGTTTAAGGTGAATCTGTGATATAACCTGTTTAAGGTAAATCTGCGATGTACCCTGTTTAAGGTGAATTTGCAATGTACCCTGTTAAAGGTGAATCTGTGTTGTAACTTGCTCAATGCAAATATATTCTTCTTAAGGCACAGTTCCCACATGAGAAGAAAGTAGGTTGGATGGCTTCAGTATTGACCCTATACATCTGAGGCATGATTCCCACACCTTGATAAAGGTGAAAGTTCCATTATCAGATCTATGCACATAAAGCAATAAAGTTCAGAGACTTCAGGGCCCAATGTAACCAATGTTAATTCAATACAGGGACCTTTCCTGAGCCAGATAATTCAATGACCTATTTTGTGGTTGCAGACAAAAGGAAATGTTACCTTTACTACTGACCATGTGCAAAGATCACTTGGTACTGCTGTCTGTGTTTGTCGGGCTCCAGACAAAATGCCCTGTGTACTGTCCTTTACATTCAGTTATGTTCACTAACACCTGCTAATGTTCTCACTACAAGCTTTCAGAAAGTTTTTAGGCTGTAATTAGTTATTGAGCATTTTCTGTTTTGTTTCATTTTCTGTTGTATTGGAATTTTTGGCATCTTTACATAAATAAAAATGCTCTAAGGCATCATAGTAAAGTGTTATTGCACAAAATTTGGTACCAGTCCACATTGATTGGAAGACTAAAACCTGGGAGAGTGCGGCAACAGATTCAAGGACCATTTTGGATAAATACTTGAAAAGAAAAGAGTTTTCAGTGATATTGGAAAGAGGAGGTGGTTGGGAACACCTGGGTTGCTCTTTTACAGAGGCAATGCAGAGGTAGTGGGACAAAAGACCACCTTCTTGAATGAAAAGACCACCTTCTTGGATGTCTTATTCTAAGAGGAGATAGCAAGTGTAAGGATTTAAGGTTTGTTTTAAGGATTAAGGATGTAATTCCAGAGCCAAGAGCCTAGGCAGCTGAAGGCACAACAGCTAATAATAGAGTGATGACAATTAGGGATGAGAATTTCTCCCATGCTGCAACTACATAACCCTCATTTATGCCTCTAAATGGACTTCATGGAATACTTTCATCAACGCTCTGGTAGTAAAGCTTGAATAGCCTCAAGGAATCTCAAACTTAGCAGGGAGCTGACAAATGGATCTTGACAGCTTTTTTTTCTAATGATATTGTGCTGCATAATGTTAGCTGAGAAATATTTGCAAGAAATTCCCACTACTTCAACTGAAGTGCAATGCACAGCACGTGTTCAATCATTCATTTTGTTCTCAGTGTCAATATTGTCCTGGAGAATATTTATCGTGCGTCAAACATTGCTAAAATAAATTAACTGGTCACGTTCACATTTCTGTATATGAAAACTTGTAGTTTGAAAAATGACTGATTTCTTTCCATCACAATAATATTTCATTGTCAAAGAAGTGCTCTGGGGCATCCTAAGGGTATGAAAGGTTGTATACAAATGCAAGTTCATTTTTTTCTACATGGATAATTGTATTCCGCGTACAGTGCAGTTGATGAAAGATATCCATTGTCTTCATCCCTTTTCTATTTTCTGGCAGTGTAGATTAAATTCAATGTCGTTAGTGGGATGTGCAGTTAAATTGTTCAATACTCATTCAGCTACTGTTAAGTGATGATGAAAGACAAGTTTAAGGTTCACAAACCCTCCCTCAAGTCTTCAATATCTGTGCAGATCACTGACACTGAACAAACTGCAGAGTATTGAGAAAGGTTGGAATGAGACAAGGTCATTCCACTCCTTGAACTTACTACTCTGCTGAAATGTCAACTTTGCACCCACTCAATCTTTTAATGTGTCCCATGAAACATTTAATCTCAGTCTACATCAGTATCAATAGACTTTTCAATCCCCATTGCCCACTAGTAGGACCATGGAGAAGTAGATTGTGTGTACAACAGACAATAATTCTATATTCAAGTTATGAATGCCTGAACTGACAGAATGAATCACTCGGTATTTTCTCTCCAAGTTCTCATTTTGTTAGCAATGTGGATCTTTTCGTTGCACCATACAACTTGTAGGAGCATGGAGCCTTTAATACAGGGGTCCTTTTTTTGAACACATTTGATGTAAGCCTCTGTTTTTCAATCATTTTTATGAGATTTGTATATTCCTGAACTCCTCTCCTCATTTTATTTTAATCATAATAAAAGTCGCTTCCTCAATGGCATGCTGTCAGCATAATCAGAGAAGCAAACAGTCAGGTTCATTGTTCTGCCTCTGGTTTCCCACTCCTCCACACCTCATTGAAATTTGTGGATGCTGCTGACTGCTTTCTCAGTTCGCATCAAATTGTATCTTCATTGAAATTGTATTTTCATCAAATTGTATCCTCATTGAAATTTGTGGATGCTGCTGACTGTTTTCTCAGTTCGCATCAAATTGTATCTTCCACAACATGCAAGTGTGGATGTTTCTTTATAGGTGTCTTAGTAGATCCTACAATAGTTTGGAGGCTGGCTATAATTAAAAGTGGTACAAAGCATTGAAGGTGCCATGATATTAAGAGACAGTGTTGTGAAACCTGAGTAACTGCTGCAAAAAGCTGCATTTATGTTGTTCCATTAAAGTGTTAAAAATGTGAAAATTTAAATGATAAAGGGTGTGATGTTGAGATAGACCCGAACATTAAAGAGTGACTCATTATGAAAAAGGATTCTAATTGAATCATTCCACTAGCTTTAAGCCTGAAAAGATTCTATGATTTGCAGAAAGTACTGTAAATCTATGGTGAATAAAGGATCTTTATATGGAGTGACAATTACATTGGAATCTTTTAGATCATTTTAAAATCAGGCAGGGTTGGGTCTTTCAGGGCAGCACGGTGGCTCAGCGGTTAGCACTGCAGCCTCACAGCACCAGGGACCCAGGTTCGATTCCAGCCTCGGGTAACTGTCTGTGCGGAGCTTGCACATTCTCCCCGTGTCTGCGTGGGTTTCCTCCGGGTGTTCTGGTTTTCTCCCACAGTCCAAAGATGTGCAGGCTAGGTGGATTGGCCATGCTAAATTGCCCATAGTGTTCATGGGTGTGTGGGTTATAGGGGATGGGTCTGGGTGGGATGCTCCAAGGGGTGATGTGGACTTGTTGGGTCGAAGGGCCTGTTTCCACTCTGTGGGGAATCTAATCTAATCTTATCAGGGGCCAAGTGAAAGAATAAAGGTTTCAATCACTTTCATTTGTAAAAGTTGATTACAATAATATCGGGGATAAATTTATGGCCTAGTGGAGACTGATTTTTAATGAAGAGTGCAATTTTAAAAGAAAATCCACTGTGTCTCTAGTACCTTTTTCACTCTGAGGATGGTCAACCTACGGAATTTATTTCCACCAAAGGCTGTGGAGGTCTGATCACTGAGTTTATTCAAGAAAGAGATATATACATTTTTACATATTAAAGGCATTGGAGGTACAGACAGAAAGCAGAAATATGGTGTTGAGACAGAGGATCAGATCTGACCATATTGAATGGTGCAGCAGACTTGAACGGCTCGCTCCTGCTCCTAGTTTCTATGTTTCTCATTTACCGTGTGTGAACTACACTGCTGTGAAGTATATGAGAGATGTTGTTAGAATGAAAGAACCATGACCTCTCTGCCTTTATTGCCCTCATTGACCTGCCCACTATATATCTCTGAACAACATTGATTAAAAGAGATTGTTTCAGATGCCTCATTGTTGTTTGTGGGATCTAATTTTATTTTCTCCATGACAATAGTGATAACAGTTCACTGGCTACAAATTATGCTGAGTTTGTGGAAGGTGATACATAAATTGTAAACTTTTTTCCTTCTTTCCCTCCCTAATCCTAAGTGAGATTTCAATTTCCGTACCTAGTTAAAGACAGTTTTGAGCCGTGGGACAATGGCTTGCGGGTGCTGCATAGAAATTGACAAACATATGTCTGATGGGATAACTCATTGACCTAAGATGTATATCTCATGGGTTTGGCCTGAGTCTGAGGTGAGAGAACAATGTCTAAACTTGCTGCCATTTTTGTTCCACATCACGAACCACACGAACCAGTGTCAATTATTTTGCTGCTGCTGTGTGTATCCTTTGTAAAGCTCACCACCTCTTTCCACGGTCCATCTATCTTTGACCACAATAAATGAATCAAGTAAAAATTGTTCAGCTGCAGTTGTTGCAATGACCCTGATCCCTGAATGAAATGTTTTTAATTGAAATTAGTATCAAAAACTTCTGGGAAGCAGGGAAAATGTAGCTTAGGTTGGTGCTTCTCATCTGTCCAACTTAGCACGGGAGAGGGGAGGCGGGAGGGAAGAAGAGAGGGGGCCTGAGAAAGAGAGTGTGTGTGTCTCCGTATATTTATGGTTATTTGTTGAGGATAAGATTGGGCTTGTCAGCGATGCCACTACAAATAGTCTATAGGCGCAGGCCATGACTCATGGTTTCTTGGGGGAACTTCATAATCATGGAAACAATGACTTCAGGAGGGAGGGCGAATAAAATTACTAACATAATGTACAATATAAAGAAAAAGTAGTTTAATTATATATGAGTGCTGATGCTTTTTTCTCTTGGCTAAGTACATTCTGTATAGGAGTTATCATCCTGTTCCACTAGGTACATGAAGGAAAAAAATACTTTTTATTTATTAACTCATTTTACAGAATCAGAACACAGCAGGATGCCCTTTTATTCAACATTTATGGGACAGCACCTTTGAGACTGCTTGTTGTAAGTCTACTCAGAGATGGATATGGAACAGCCCTATGTAACCAGAACCTTTATTGAAATTAATGTACAATAAATGCACAGCAGGGAGGGACACTTGCACAATCATCTTAAAGTAAACCCTTCTACTCATAGTTCATCACATGCCCTAATATTAATACCAATGATTATTTTTCATCTTTCATGGGATGTGGGTGACAGTTGTAAAATCTACAAATGTGACCCATCTCTACTAGCTCTTGAATCAAATGGCTTGCTAGGTCATTTCAAAGGTGGTTAAGAGGCAATGATATTTTTATGGATCTGCTGTGATATATAGATCAAATTAGAAATAGATGGCAGATTTGAGATAATAGGAACTGCAGATGCTGGAGAATCCGAGATAACACAGTGTGGAGCTGGATGAAGCAGGCCAAGCAGCATCTCAGGAGCACAAAAGCTGACGTTTCAGGCCTGGACCCTTCATCAGAAAAGGGTCATCAGATGGCGGATTTCCTTTCTTAAAAGACATTAGTGAATCAGTTAGATTTTCCTTTTACATCCACAACTAGCCTATTGATAGCTGCTTCACTTATTCTACCTGTCCCTTAATGTTTACTTCTTTTCATTATTGGCTTGCATCCCAGCATGTTTTCACTTCCATTCTTTAACCAGTGTTCTTCTACCCTCCTCATCAAGTCTCTAAGTTGGAGGCAAATGCATCGAAATGGATTGATCATGTTCTCAGCTCCTTCAGAGACGCAAGATTGTTGTCTCACTCAGAGGGGAGTTTTAACCTTCTAACAGGGCAGTGTGCTTGAAGAGTACAGGCCTGAAACATCAGCCTTCCTGCTCCTATGATGCCGCTAGGCCTGCTGTGTTTGTTCAACTCTACATCTTGTTATCTCGGATTCTCCAGCTTCTGCAGTTCCTATTATCTCAGTCTGCTTGGGCTCTTGACTGTTGAAGTATCTGGCCTAGACCCTCAAAAGCCTTTATAGGTTCGGAACCACTGTGGACCTGGCTCTTCTGACTGTCATGGTCTACAGGTAAAAGGTGTATGGCATGTGCCAGAGCTTGACCTTCACAATTCAGGTCATAGACCCACACTGACTCTCCTGTCAGGAAATCTAATAAATAAATCCCTTGTTTTATGGGAATGATAATTGTTTGTGGTCTGGTATACATTATATTTGTTGTCTCTTATCCTCTGTATTTCTATTACCTTGAGGCATGGACAGAGAGTGTGTGGAAGAATTGGGAATTTGGGGAATGCTCTGATGGAAGCGAGCAGTGCTACAGTGGTGTAGATCAACAGTTTGTTTTAAGGCTAAATTAATATATCATTCTTCTGCACCAAAGGCTTTATGGTTTGGCTATCTTTCTCGGTCTCCCCATTAGCTGCTGGTATTTGGGTGACCTAGTGATATGAGTAAATCAGTAGGTCTTCATAAAACAATTTAAAGCACTGAGAGCCATTATCCAAAATGACTAAGCCTGGAATGCCATACATGGTGCTATGACAGCTGTCAGATGGGACTGTGCAGTTGTTTGATTTTGGTCCTTCAGGAGTAAGAAAAAATATGATGAATATTTTGTTTGTGAAAGCAGGCCAATCCATATCCATCCTGACGTGATCCCATGCTGTGGATGGGAATAAAGAGATCTTCAGTTGCTCTTTCTGGTTTTGGATAAAGTTCAACAGGTAATACAGCAAAAACACATGTTCTCCATTGCTCTGGAGAGCCTCAGTCACCAAATCAAACCAAATTACAGACACTGACCTGACATTTGGTCACACCCAGGTGCCCTTGACAGAAGTGTTGAAGAATGTAATGTCCTAGGACTCTGCTGTGACTGCTGTTTCATTCTAGAACAGCTCATCCATGCGCTGAGGTCTGGATATTATTTGAAATATCGTTTGAGAATAAAATCATTGAGACCATACACTGCCTAGTCTTTGAGACAATAGTTCTTTATCTGTGCACATTCTACCTTTGTTGTCTGAACTGCTGCAAGTTCCTCGAATCATTGAGTAGTTGCAGGTAAAAATTATATGGTCAAAGAGTGTGGGATTCAACAAACTTGACAAAATTATTGTCTTGTGGTGCAGACATCTCTGCAGGTATGTGGAACAACGTATCTGTTGTGGATTGATAGTATCAGAGATAATGGGAACTGCAGATGCTGGAGAATCCAAGATAACAAAATGTGAGGCTGGATGAACACAGCAGGCCAAGCAGCATCTCAGGAGCACAAAAGCTGATGTTTCGGGCCTAGGCCCCCTCTCTGATGAAGGGTCTAGGCCCAAAACGTCAGCTTTTGTGCTCCTGAGATGCTGCTGGGCCTGCTGTGTTCATCCAGCCTCACATTTTGTTGTTGTGGATTGATGTTTACCATGGAAAGATTCTATTATCAAAACAGATGAATCTGAGAAAAAAAAATCTCTCTACTTGATGCAGCAATTTTACTATTCTTTAATTCTAAGCAAGGTGACCAATGGTTTATATTCTGGCTGTGTGGTAAATTTGGGTCCCAGGATTTACTCTGAGAATATCTCAAGTGATGGTTAAGTCTCCCCTTTCAATGAGTGCATATTGTTTTGTGCCCAACAGCCTGGAATAACAGTATACACGGTTTTCATTGCTCTCTGGGACTGAAACAGAATGACCCCTAAGCTAATGGGCAAAGCATCCACTGCAATGATGATGGCTCATAATGAGCTAGAATTTGAGTTGGGATATGCACATGCTTAATTTATTTAAATACTTTCTGTCCGTGTTCATCCTAATGTCAGGAATCGTGCTGCTTAGGCAATTGCTGTAGTGGTTCACTCATCAATGCCAAATTAGGGAAGACTTTCCCTGACTGAGTCACCATAACAAAATGCTAAAGCTCTATAGCATTGTGAGATAGTGGGAAGTTCTTAATGGCCCTTGTTTTCTTGGAATTAGCTCTGATGCCTGATGAACAATGTGTCCCTAAATAATAAAATGTGAGGCTGGATGAACACAGCAGGCCCAGCAGCATCTCAGGAGCACAAAAGCTGACGTTTCGGGCCTAGACCCTTCATCAGAGAGGGGGATGGGGTGAGGGAACTGGAATAAATAGGGAGAGAGGGGGAGGCGGACCGAAGATGGAGAGAAAAGAAGATAGGTGGAGAGGAGAGTATAGGTGGGGAGGTAGGGAGGGGATAGGTCAGTCCAGGGAAGACGGACAAGTCAAGGAGGTGGGATGAGGTTAGTAGGTAGGAAATGGAAGTTTGGCTTGGGGTGGGAAGAAGGGATGGGTGAGAGGAAGAACAGGTTAGAGAGGCAGAGACAGGCTGGGCTGGTTTTGGGATGCAGTGGGTGGAGGGGAAGATCTTGGCTGGTTGTGTGATGCAGTGGGAGGAGGGGACGAACTGGACTGGTTTTGGGATGCGGTGGGGGAAGGGGAGATTTTGAAGTTGGTGAAGTCCACATTGATACCATTGGGCTACAGGGTTCCCAAGCGGAATATGAGTTGCTGTTCCTGCAACCTTCGGGTGGCATCATTGTGGCACTGCAGGAGGCCCATGATGGACATGTTATCTAAAGAATGTGTCCCTAAAACTAATTTGTACATTTAACGATTAACATTTATGGTTCTGTATGAGCTTTTGATTCCTGTAAGCACCAGAACACTGCATGTACCTGAAAACCATATACTTTCAGAGTGGATTCTTGGATCAAGATGTCGTCCATGTAGCAAGTAACATTTCTAGTCCGTCCAAAATGCTGGCCATGGTTGGATGAAAGATCTGCAATGAAGAAACAATTCTAAGTGTCAGCCAATTGTAGCAATATCTCCCAAACAGTCTAGTGAATATCATTTGTAGTTTGGATTTTTTATCTAAGGTGAGCTGCCAGAAACTACTGAAAGCATCCAGCTTGCTAAACACAATGTTCCTTGCAAACTGCACCAGGTTTTTGTCGCTTTGCGTGGCCTTGATCAACTGCGTGAGGTCAACACAGATATCTGGTGAGCTATTTGGTTTGAGGACACAAACTATCCCTGCACCCAAACTTGTATGAGATGTTAGTGCATGCAATGCAAATTCTGTCACTCTCATCTTGCCAATAAACCTAAGGTGAAAAATTAGACTTTTTCCCCTCAATATAGAGAATCTCAATTTTCCAATTTTAACGTATTTTCTTAACTGACTCATTAGGTCATTCAGGGGCTGAGAAAGTTCTGCCCTCTGTTTTCTTTTTATCATACCTGTCTTTTTTTCTTTTCTTGTCAAATTACATCTTGTGAGCTTTTGCACTAAACTTAATTACTAAATCTGCTGCTATTTCCTACCAACATATAGGTCCTTCACTGCTGACACATACTTGTGACATTGCACCATTTGTTCAGAGATGGGAGGGTAGACATGGGCTGGTTTGTGAATTGTCACTTAGGCAAAGTGTGATGCTGCTTGATGACTTTTTATTTCTGTGCTCATTGTTTAGCAAATGCCATTTTTAAGCTTCCTGAGTTTGGACTTTTGCCATGCGTCAACTCTCAAAGGACTTGTTAGACAGAAAGAGAGTCATTTTCCTGAATCATGAACAATCCTTTGCCTTCCATTCATTAATGGAGCTACTGCAAAGATCATTAGGCAGGCATTTCTTCCTCTTTCCTCTTATGCTAATAATATCTTTATGATGAAAGTCTTCCGTCAATGTGTTAGTCATTAGTTCTACAATAATAGAAATCATCTCAGGAGCACAAAAGCTCTCTGATGAAGGGTCTAGGCCCGAAACGTCGGCTTTTGTGCTCCTGAGATGCTGCTTGGCCTGCTGTGTTCATCCAGCCTCACATTTTATTATCTTAGAAACATAAATCTTGTTTGGCAATGGAACTATGGGCCATATACAAGGTGAACTGTTGCAGCTCTCAAAGATTCCTTTGACAGCACTGTCCAGCTCCATGTTTCCTACTACCTGGAAGGACAATGGCAGCAATGCATCCCCACCATCTGCAAGTTCCCCTCAAAGCTCCACGTCAGCCTGACTTGGAACCAATAGATACTGGTCTGGCCAGTGATATTCACGTCCTGCAAAAGAGTGAAAAAAGTTAAAGGTTATCAGGCACGCACTGCCTGAAAGGGTGATGGAAGCAGAACCTTGGAGCCTTGGGAAATGAGCAAAGGTGCAGGAAATAGGTAACTCATTCAAAGAGCTGGCACAGATCTGACAGGCCAAAAGATCCCCATCTGGGCCACAAAATTCCATGCATACTATGCACAATTCTGGCTCATCTGATATTGCCTGCTTTACATCCTTGCCCAAAATTATATTTATCCCCAGGTGGTTGGGGAAACACAAGTAATTCCCACACTTGAGCTGGAAACATGAAAAGTTCTATTCACTAAACCTATTATATTTGAGTGCAGTCAGGATGGTTAGACTTGAGGATCTCCAGATTAAGGACTCTGTAGTAAAGAGTCAGTGTCTTCAGCTGTGATTACTTTCAACAGAGTCCTACATCAAGTAGAAATGAGCACTCAACATTAATAGCAAAAGTCAAAAGGATGATTTCCTCTTGATTTAATTAGCATCACGAATATCTTAAAATTAACATAAAATTGACGGATATTTGTAGTTGATTACTAATTGCACTGCGGAATCATGTTTTTATGCTTGTTGCATTTTTAAAGACAATGATTCTCTGATTAAAAATAAGACTATTTATATGCAGCCTGAGTCTGTGTAATCTTTCCTGTTATGTATAATCTCTCGGTCCTGGTTTCAGCTTGGTGAATTGTATTTGTACTGTCTTCACCCTCTCAATATGATGTTTATAATATGGAGACCCAAAATGCTCAGAATATTAAAAATGTTCTCTAAAACAGATCCTTTACAAACTTGGCAAAATCTCTGTGTTTACCAGCTTTTCAGTGTAGAACTTGTTCCTAGTGCGCTATTTGCTTTTATTCAGGCCTTATTAACCTGTGTTTCTACTTTTAGTGATTTGTTTAAACTGTTGTTTATCCAGGTTTCTCTTAACCATGTGAATGGTTTGTACAGCAGCCCCTTCATGTGTTTTTCTATTGTGAAGCTGAGTGCCATTAGAGTGTTGCAGCAAATTAGCAAGTTACTATATTGGACCCACACAAAAGTATCTTGTTCTTTTCCATTGTTTTGCTTTTCTAACAATCTTGTCGAGCGATGTAGAGCTAAAGAAGCAAATTCCTAATTGTTTCACTTCTGTACATTGTTTCCTGCCTTTATCCCTGCTTCGCATCAGAGATCTAACAATGTAAAATATTAACCTCGTACATTAGTCGTTGGGACAAAATCACTAACCATTCATTCATTTGTCATTCAGCTCAATCTGTTGCTCTCATTAGAGATAAATCCAGACTGAACTTGGTTTGATCCTAACAAGGGTTAGAAGTCTGTTTTGAGTGGTTCAGTTCATCTTTTAGTCTTTGACAACCATAGGATATTAGTGGGGCTTCCTGTCCCAAAGTCAGTTGAAATGAATATCTTTGGCATTTTATCCTACTATTCAAGATTTTAACTTCACAACATCATGGGCTCATTTGCTGTTGTATTTGGTCACACAATCCTGGTCTAGGATCTTTTCATTTCCTTTAGGCCAGAAATAGGAAGGAGAAAAATGTCTCATGTCCTCGAGACTAATCAACTGAACTGGTTGTTTACTAGGTTCTAAGAAGGAGTGCATGCAGTAGAATTAAGTATAGATCGCTGTAGCAATGGGCCAAATACCACCCTCTTGTTCTCTAAGTGTTCATACTATGGGCTGATGGGTTCACCATGGAGGATCTAAACACTGAGGTGAAATTTCCAGCAATGGAAACCTGAATACCAAGGCTCAAATGGCAAACCTACTCATGCTCACCAAAACACTTCCATCTTTAGCTTTTTTTATTAATTTGCGAGGACATTTCTGGTTACTTGCCTTTTCAAGTATCTCCTATTGCTTAGTTGCTAGGTTTGCTACCCCCTTGAATCTGTCACCCCAAATGAAGATTGCTACTTTATTTGAGGAAAGCTTGCATTGTAAGCAGTGTGTCAAAACCTTTGGACACCTTAAAGCAAATCATAGCCAAAGTGTAGTCAATGGCACAACACATGGATTCGGAAATGTATCAGATAATTTGCACATGACTGTGTCTCCCTGACAGCAAAGTGATAATGACAAGATAATCTGATCTAGCAACACCGTTTATAGAATAAAGGTTCGCCAGGAAACTGTCTCCATTGAACTAGTACCAGGGAATCTTTTTTAGGAGGGAAAATGAGGCATAAGTTAAATGTTTCCTCTGTAATATTATACCTCCAACACTGCAGCTCCTCCTTGGTGTTGCACTGAGATATCAGCTTTGGTAATGTGATTGATCCCTGGAGAAAACCCACAACCTTCCAACTTATGCTAGAGTATTATCATTAAACTATAATTGACATGTTAATGGCCCAGATATTCTGGATGGGATTGAAAACCCCATTTCTGACTCAAATTGGATTATAAATCACTCACTTATTTTCCGATGACTTCTGCATTGGATATTCCTGGACAAGGACACGTGTTATGAAGCTGTCCAAGAATTTATGATTTCAGTAGTGAACAAAGACTCTGTGCACTCAAAGACAGGAATTGCAGGGGAAACTCAGCAGGTTCTGGCAACATCTGTGGAGACAAAGCAGAGTAAACATTTCAGATCTAGTTACTCTTCTTCAGAACTGCTGAATTCCAATCCCAGGTGGCATGGTGGTTAGCACTGCTGCCTCACAGAACCAGGGATGCAGATTTGATTCCAGTCTTGGTCAACTGTCTATGTGGAGTTTGCACATTCTCCCTGTGTCCGCGTGGGTCTCCATTGGCTACTCCAGTTTCCTTCCATAGACCAAAGATGTGCAAGTCAAGTGGGTTTAGTCATGCTAAATTACCCACAGTGTTTTGAGATGTGTAGCCATGGGATATGACGTTTAGTGGGATGGGTCTGGGTGGGATGCTCTTCGGAGGGTCAGTGTGGACTAGTTGGGCCAAATGGCTTGTTTCCACACTGTGGGGTTCTATGATTAGTAAATATGTGTTCTGGGTTTTGTTGGGAGGGGTCAAGTTAAGTGGAGCATTGCCAGGGCTTTGGGGGTAGATCAATGTTGGGTGGGGTGAGAGATGGTGGTATTGGGTCCAGTGGGGAGAAAAGGGGTGGCGGTGGAGGCTGGGGTTGGTGGTGGTGTTGGCTTGAGTCGGGTTGGACTCCATGCGTGTTGAGTCAGGGCAGCTCATTAGTTGGGAGGTCTGGTCCAGGAGTAGAGTAGTGTCTCTCAGAGGTTATGAGTGACACGATTAAGGGAGGGACAGTGGTGAATAATGGGATCAGCTGTTACCCAAGAGATAGAATAGGATTTTAATCGTCCAACATCTCCTGGGTAACTATTGAATTTATCTGAGTCAGAATCTCCAAGCCTAGTGACATTAAGTTCGAAGGGTTCAAGGTTCAGAAAAATTACTCTTCAGCAGTTTCAATTTTTTTGGAAATTCCCACTGAGTCAACTGGATTGAGGGAAATTCTGCACACAATTGCAGTTAGTGCCGCTACAATGACTGCCTAATCATTGGAATATCTGTGCAAATATCTGGTGAATGATGTGGTCCCAGGTAATACCAAGGAAGATATCAGGTACAACTGTCCTATAAACATTGCTGCAGGAAATTACTTTCATCGATTTGATGCCTCGACATTTAATGATCACACATTTAAGATTTCTGTGTTGAGTTCAGCTTCAGTTTGGAAACTCCAGTTTATTTTGGAATGACTGAATGGAGGTGGTAAACTGTCTGTCAATGATACTTGTGCTACATGTAATTGGCTGGATTAAACAACAGTTAAACCAGTTTCTAGACTCAGTGAAATTGGGGAGGGTGCATTTGGCTCCTGTTTCACCATGGCAAAAATGACAAGGGACAAAAGGATGATCTAACATCTGTTTTAAAGCTAAGGAACCTGTCATCTGTACTGTTGAAATGTGTCATATACCGAAATTCAAAACATTTCAGTAAGACCCAAGGTTTGACTCTAGAAGTGTTGATTGAAAATCACTTGTGTTTCATTGTCTGCGGTTGGTGATTATTATCTGAAGATTCACTTGTGCTCAATGGATAAGAACAGGCTGAAACTGTGGATGTTGGGTAATAAGGTGCAAACTTATAATGTGAGTCAACACTGGCTGCAGTCCTAGCCTTCCCTGATGGACTTTCTGAAACATAAAACTCATGCCGTCAAATGGTCTGCTTACAATGACAGTTCAAGCTGCCAAGTGAAATCCAGAGCCTTTGGGTTTTACTGAGTCATAGCCCAGATCTCTGGCACTTGAGATGACAGCAGAAGTATGTGGGTATTGTAACATCTCATTCCCTTCCAGGTGGCACACCAACCTCACCCGTGTTTACATGTGCTGTTCCTTCATTGTCGCCGTATCAGCATTCAGTGTCCCTCTGGAAGCACTCTCACCACACACTTCAGGATTTGAAGAAGAAACTTGCTGTCATCTTTCTGAGAGCATCTGAGGATGAACAGTAGTGACTGACGATGACAAAGATACCCATATAGAAGGAAAAAAAGGAGCCTTTTAATTGGAGGTGAAAGTCAAATTCTAATTTTTGTCGGTTGATTAAAAATGCAAAATGTTCACAAAATTGCATGTTTCAGGTCTGAGTCTGCTCAATGGTAGGAAAACCTTAAAGCTGAAAACTGAGCAACCTCTATAATAAACACGTTTGGTGAAATGCTGCTGTACTAATAGCATTCACCAGAGACTTTGCTTTTGATTCTTTCTCATGATGTGTTTTAACTATAAACCCTGCACTGCAAGAATTTTAGTTTAACAGCCTTAGCAGCATTCAGGGCTGTGCATATTTCAAATGAGTACCAAGGCTGCAGTAGGTTAGTCAATGTTGGAAATTCACCAGTTACTTCCCAAGAAAGAGAGAGAAATTGCATTTTGTGTAGTGCATTTCACCATGTCAGGGTAGCCCAAAGCCCTTTCCAGTCAATGAAGTAGTTTTGTTTTAATGTAGTTGCTGTTATAATGAACAAAATGTTGAGGCCAATTTGTGCAGAGCACAATTTCACAAACAACAATATTATAACAACTGGATGAAGAAAGAGAAGGGGATTAACCTCAGTTGGAATAGAAGTTATAGAATACTGAACAGTACAGCATAGGAACAGCTCCTTCACCCCACCATGTCTGTGTCAATCATGATGCTATTATAAACTAATCCCATCTGCCTGCATGTGGGTCATAGCCCTCTATCATTGCCTGTTCAATTGTCTGTCTATATGCTTTTCAAAGATTGCTATTATATCTACTTCCACCACCTCCCCTGGCAGTGTGTTCCAGGCACCTCCCACTCTTTGTGTCAAACACTTTCCTTGCACATCTCCTTTAAATTATCCCTCTCTCGTCTTAAACCTATGTGCCCAAGTATTTGATATTTCCACCCTGGCCATGCCTCTTATAATTTTAGAGTCATAGTGGTATACAGCAAGGAAACAGACCCTTCAGTTGATTCATTAATGCTGACCAGATATCTTAAATAAATCTAGTCCCATTTGCCAACATTTGGCCCATATCCCTCTAGACTCTTCCTATTCATATACCCATCCAGATGTCTTATAAATGTTGTAATTGTACCAGCCCCCACCACTTCGTCTGGCAGTTCATTCCATACACGCACTGACCTCCGACCTTGACCCTACCCTCTCTCCTCTTGTCCAGACCCCACCCACGTACACCTGCGATTCCTCTGATGCCCTCTACCATATTGACAATTTTCATTTCCCTGGCCCTTACTGCCTCCTGTTCACCTTGGATGTCCAATCCCTTTATACCTCCACCCCCCAACAGGATAGTCGAAGAGCTCACAGCTTCTTCCTTGACCAGAGGCCTGAACAATCCCCATCCACCAATAGTCTCCTCCGCTTGGCTGAACTTGTTCTCCTTCTGAACAATTTCTCCTTTAATTCATCTCACTTCTGCCGAGTCAAAGGAGGGCGTGGGTCCCAGTTATGCCTGCCTCTTTGTGAGGTATGTTGAACAATCCTTGTTTCAGTCCTACACTGGCCCCTTCCTACAACACTTTTCTTGGTAACTCAATGACTGCTTTGGTCCCGCTTCATGCTCCCACCTGGACTTTGCAAAATTCGTTAATTTTAACTTTGCTTCCAATTTCCTTGCATCTATAACTTTCACATTATCCATTTCTGACACTTCCCTTCCTTTCCTTGACTTCTCTGTTGCCATTTCAGGGAAAAAACTGTCCACTGCCATCCACTATAAAGCCAGTGACACCCATAGCTATCTTCATTATAGCTCATCATGCCTCACATTCTGCAAAGATTCAATCCCATTCTCCCACTTCCTTCTCCCATGTTGTATCTGTTCGGATGATGCCACCTTCTAAAGCAGCGCTGCTGACATGACTTCCTTCACCCATGTTGTATCTGTTCGGTGATGCCACCTTCTAAAGCAGCGCTGCTGACATGACTTCCTTCACCCATGTTGTATCTGTTCGGATGATGCCACCTTCTAAAGCAGCGCTGCTGACATGACTTCTTTCACCCATGTTGTATCTGTTCAGATGATGCCACCTTCTAAAGCAGCGCTGCTGACATGACTTCCTTCACCCATGTTGTATCTGTTCGGATGATGCCACCTTCTAAAGCAGCGCTGCTGACATGGCTTCCTTCTCCCATGTTGTATCTGTTCGGATGATGCCACCTTCTAAAGCAGCGCTGCTGACATGGCTTCCTTCTCCCATGTTGTATCTGTTCGGATGATGCCACCTTCTAAAGCAGCGCTGCTGACATGGCTTCCTTCACCCATGTTGTATCTGTTCGGATGATGCCACCTTCTAAAGCAGCGCTGCTGACATGGCTTCCTTCTCCCATGACTGTGGTTTCCCAACCACTGTGGTTGGCAGGGCCCTCAATTTAACCTAGCACCCAGGCTTCTGCCTTTCCCCTTGCCATCACCCACAACAGTGTGGCTGTGTCCCCTTTGTCCTCACTTTTCATCCCACCAGCTACGGATTCAAAGGATCAGCCATTTCAGTTAACTCCAGCGGAATGCCACCACCAAGCACATTTTTCTCTCACTTCCCCTGCCTTCATTTCATAGAGAATGCTTCCTCTGGGGCAACATAATCCATTCCACAACTACCAATACCACGCTCACCCCCCAACCCCCAGCCCACGGCAATATCTTCACCTCTTCCTTGCTCACCATCAAAAGGCCTAAATAGTCTTTCTAGGTGAAGCAGCATTTCACCTGCACGGCCTTCAATCTTGTATATTCGCTGTAACCTACTTTACATTGGAGAAGCCAATGCAGACTGGGTGACCGCTTTGCAGAACACCTCTGGTCTATGTCCAGTCATGACCCTAACCTTCCCATAGCTACTCGTTTTAACACAGTGTCCTGTTCACATGCCGACATGTCTGTCTTCGGCATGCTGCAGTGATCCAGAGAATCACAACGCAAACTGGAGGAACAACATCTCATCCTCAGATTAAGCACTTTACAGCCTTCTGGACTTAATATTGAATTCAACATCTTCAGACTGTGAACTCAGTCCCATTTCTTCCCTTTGTTTTAGCCTTTTACATTCTCTTATGATGTCCTCTCTTCCTCTGCCCCCATCCCAACGAGATTGTCTGTCCTTTCAAGTCTGGCAGGGGACACAACATTATTCTGTCATTTTCACATTCCGTCACTTAATCTAAATGATCAACATCTTTTCTCCACCAGCACCCTACACCCACAACACCCTCCCAACCACACCCCACCCCCTCCAAAACACACACACCAAACCCTAGCATAAATGCTGTCCCGTCCACACTCCACTTCTTGTCTGATGAAGAGTCATCTGGATTTGAAAAATTAACTTTGCTCTCTCTTTCATGGATGCTGTCTGATTTGCTGTGATCTCCAGCATTTATTGTTTTCAGTGGCCTAACTGATGTCCTGTACTGCCGCAACATGACCTCCCAACTCCTAAGCTCAATGCTTTGACCAATAAAGGTAAGTATACCAAACGCCTTCTTCACTATTCTATCTATGTGTGACTCCACTTTCAAGGAACTATGATCTTGCACTCCAAGGTCTTGTTACAAACTTCTATCAGGTTGCCCCTCAGCCTCCAATGTTCTATCAACAACAATCCAAGTTTGTCCAACCTCTCCTTGTGGCTGATATGCTCCAATCAAGTAACATCCTGGTAAACCTGTAATAATGGGAACTGCAGGTGCTGGAGAATGCAAGATAACAAAGTGTGAAGCTGGATGAACACAGCAGGCCAAGCAGCATCTCAGGAGCATCCTGAGATGCTGCTTGGCCTGCTGTGTTCATCCAGCTTCACACTTTGTTATCCTGGTAAACCTCTTCTCTGGCCTATCCGGAGCCTTGACATCCTTCTGGTAGTGTAGTGGCCAGAACTGCACACCACGCACCGAATGTGAAAGAGGTTGAAATAACTGCACAGAGGTCGGTATCCCATCACCAAGTCATCCTTTATTTACTTGTGCGCAGTACACAGGCTGTAGCCAGCCAGCTCAGAGTCAGTCCCCTGAACTGAGGAGATTCTAAATCTCCTGGTTAGATAGGTCAGCCAGGGCTTTCCTGATTTGCCCAGGTTAACAACCCGAATCAAGGATCTCATAGTCAACAAGATCCAGCTGGTCCCATCACTATAGAGGAAAAGAGACTGAGAGATTTACGGAGGGCACTCCACAGTTAAAGGCTGGATAGTTGAAGTGAGACCACCAATGGCGATGTGATGAGAATTGGAGCTGTGCAAGAGACCAAACTTTAGGAGATTAGAGATCCTGTAGTGTTGTAAATTTGAGGGACATAAATCTAAAGACAGGTTGATGTCATGGAGGTATTTATAAACAAAGATGGCAATTTTAAAATAGAGGTGTTGCTTGTTTGGTAGTTAAATTACGTCAGTGACTGCCACATATTACAGAGCAAAATATATTTTAAAAAAGCACACTTGAACGCATATGTGTTAGTAATGGCCTATAAACAAATGCATTCCAAAGTAATCGGCATGACAAGCTTTCACAATGTGATAAAAAGAAATGTTGATGAGATTCTTTAACATTGAGAGGCCTCTTAACTGTGCATTACTGATGTGGAACTGGTTGCTAAGAGACTCCGAACTGCAAAAGCTGTGAGTGAGCTTTTTCTGTTTGGATCTTGAAGTTGTGGATCACTGTTGTATTATAAAATGAAGTTCTTTATTACAATTTTAACCATAGATAAGGCAACACACTAATGTTATCATCAGGTTAGGGACCAGTAACAACTTTTTGTTTAAAGTGCACGAAGTTTGAAATCTTGGTTAGTAAGAGAATAATGCCATAAGATTCCATAGTTTTGAATAAACAGATGATGTATTACAAGGTTAGAAAAGTAAAACAATCTATAATATGTATATACCAACTATATTCTAACATTAGCCTGCAATCCCCCTCCCTGGATCAAAAATGCGAAGCGCATGCAGCTATTTATTAAAGTTTGGGCCCACAGAGTCAGGAATTGTCTCTCGTTCTCTGCGGCTGGTCCTAGGAATAAAAATTGGAACCTATCTCTCCTTAACACTCAATAAATCTCATAAATTCTTTACTTACATTCTGCTGCACGTTATACTGATTACAGCTTGCTGCTACAGTCTTTTTATCTTTCTGTTCGAGGCCTGATCACATGTCTCTACTGAAGTGACAGTAACTTCATTATCAGCATTAGTAACATATTCATACCACACTGAAGGTCATCAATTCACTAACTCAGCCTGATGTATATTTTCAATTAGAATGTTCTTTTATGTTGTTATTGAATTCTGAATTTTGAGTCGTACTATTAACCATCCACTAGTGATGGTAGAAAATGGTGATTTTTTTAGGCTATTAATGAAAGCTGAAGGGTATCTTGGAGAATGTTGTTAATTTGGGTTTTTACATTGTGAAAAACTCTGCTGAATAGCCAAGATAGAACTCACTTCACGACCAATCAATTTATTAAAACTGAATAGAACATTTAACAGAATGAATATCGTAATGGAGAGATCAGTACTAGGTTTGTCATGATCAGTAGGCTTTTAGCTTTTTTTAGTGTTTGCTTTGAAAATAACAAAAGTTTTCAAACGTTTCTTTGATTTCATAGTGATTTTTTTCTGATGCGAAGATTTTCAAGCCTTCTGCACAAAATGTGGAGAATATCAGTATGAAATCTCATTAGCGTGTGCCTGTTCCTCCTCACTGAGAGATGGAGATCGTTTGACTGACTGATTCTTTGTCCTGGCCAGATGTTCTTTCCCAACTTCCTTGAGTTCTTCTCCTTTTCGTTTGACAGCATGTATGAATATTCTGTGAGAATAACATTTCCCTCGAGATAGTCCTTGGTGACTTCAAGGAGTTTGAAACAACACACTGCTCCCTCAGCAATCACAATGTTTCTTTAACGAAGCTATAGTCATTGCTTAAATAAAGAGAGGGAATGCTGGAGAAAGTCTGCAGGTTTGGCAGCATTTGTGAAGAGAGAAAAATAAAGTTAATGTTTCGAGTCTGATTTGACTCTTCTTCAGAGCTGTTCTGCTGAAGAGTTACATCAGATTTGAAACATTAACTGTGTTTCTTTTGCCACAGATACGGAGTTTCTCCAACATTTTTGGTGTTCATTTCAGCATCTGCAATATTTTGCTTTTATGGTAATCATTGCTTCTTTGAACTCTCTTGTCATTACTTTGGAACTTCTCTTGTGGTTTACGTATTTCCTCATCACTGAGACTTGCCAGACATGTTAGCACTCTTTGTAACAGTATAAAGCTATAAGGTTCAAATTGTTCCTCAGCTTTGTAATCAACAGGTATAAAAGCCAAAGGCTGAAATATCACTTGATTTTGTTCATAGTGCTTTATCCTCTTTACAGTCTCAGTTAAGCATGACATAGAAAGAAATATCTGAATTTTGTAGAACACTTCCTTAAGGCTTTAGGAATTCCCACTATGCCCTATACCCAATGGACATGCTGTCACTATTGGAATCTTTGAAAAAAAAGGCATGACAATCAATTGGCATTCAGCAAGATTCTACGCCAGAAATCTGACAAGATAATCTCTTTTGGTTCAGGACAATAGGTAGATTTCCCTTTCAATATAGTATCATGTGACCTTTTACATTCATCTGAGAGGTTAGGCAGAGATCAATTGAACATCTCAGCCAGAAAATGTACCTGCCTACGGAACCAGATCATTCCCCATGGACTCCAGACTGTGTTCACACCATCCCAATTTGGCCTTGACTGTGACAACCTCCACATAGAGACCGCTCCCTCTGTGACTTCCTCGTCCAACCCACTGTCCCCACTAGCCCAACCATGCCTGGCATCTTTCCCTGCAACTGCAGCAAATGCTACACCTGCCCTTACACCTTCCCCCTCACCTCCATCGAAGGAACCAAACAAACCTTTCACATCAGACAGAGGTTTGTCTGTGTGGATTTTGCACGTTCTCCCCATATTTGCGTGAGTTTCCTCCGTGTGCTTCAGTTTCCTCCTATGGTCAAAAGGTGTGCAGGCTAGGTGGATTGGCCATGCTAAGTTGCCCATAGTGTTCAGGGATATGTAGATTTTGTGGGTTATAGGGGGATGGGCCCGGGTGAGAGTCAGTGTGGGCTTGTTGGGCTGAAGGGTCTGTTTCCACACTGTAGGGAGTCTAAGCCTAAGTTTAAATCAAGTCAAAGGTTCACATACACATGTGTCAATGTGGACTATTGCATCTGCTGCTCCCGATGTGGCCTCCTCTAAATTGGTGAGATCAAGCGGAGGCTCGGAGATCGCTTTGAAGAGCACCAGTGCTCTGTTCACGACAAACAACAGCATCTTCCAGTTGTGAACCATCTCAACACCTCCTCCCACTCCCTGGATGACATGTCCATCCTGGGCCTCCTCTAGTGCCACTATGACACCACCCTCAAACTAGAGGAGCAGCACCTCATATTCCACCTTGGGAGTCTACAACACAATGTGGACTTTACTAGTTTCAAGTTTTCCCTGCCACCCCACCCCGGCCTCATCCCATGGCCAACCCTCCCTCTCATCCCGCCTCCTTGACCTGACACAGCCTGTCCATCTTCTCTCCCACCTATCCACCCCTACCATCCCACTGACCAATCCCCACCACTGCCTAAATGCACTCACCTATCACCATCCCACCTACCTTCCCCAGCCTCACCCCTCCTCTTTCGATTTATTTCGGAGCACCTGTCCTCCTCCACCGTTTCTGAAGAAGGGTCCAAATCCGAAACGTCAATTTTCCTGCTTCGCTGCCTGGCCTGCTGTGTTCATCCAGCTCCACACTGTGTTATCTCTGACTCCAGCGTCGGCAGTTCTTACTATCTCTCATCCAGAAGATTGCTCCTCTTACAAGTAACATTCTCTGGCTATTGCATTGATTTATGCCAGCCTGGATTGTGTGTTGAAGTAGAATTCCTAAGCTCTTCAGTTATGTAGGGTTCATTTCAGAGCACACTGCCAACAAATCCATAACCACAAAACAGCATGAGATTTCAGCACAGAACGGATACAGCTGTATTATTTAGTGTCAGATCTGAAGTTGATTCATGAGAAAGGCATAGCATTGGCAGTTCTTGCTATCTCTAAGGCTTTGCAATCTTTACATTCCTGTTATACATCAATGATTTCATCTCACTGACTGAAGGAAGTAACAATGCGAAAAATCTAGCTTATCTGTCCTGAGGGCAGCTCCAAACAGAGACAGAAGTGGGGTCAGAGATAATGGGAACTGCAGATGCTGGAGAATCCAAGATAACAAAGTGTGAAGCTGGATGAACACAGCAGGCCAAGCAGCATCTCAGGAGCACAAGAGCTGACGTTTTGGGCCTAGACCCTTCATCAGAGAGAGAAGAGAGGATCTTTAGCCTGCTGAGAATTTGGTCTGGATGGAGGTGTCAATTGCACAAGAAAGTTCAAATGTAATCTGGCACCATAACCTTCTGACCCCCAGCTTTCACTCAGGCAGAGCAAAAGGGTAGGTCGTCAACTCATTCCCAGGAAGGTGTTTGGTATTTTAAATATGTTTGATGAGATTGAAAGGCTCGGGTTTAGCTTGCTGCCAAGGTTGAACTGTAGCTGGCTGTATCTCCTGGGCTTCTAAAGCCCTTGAAGCTGCAGCAGGCTGAGGAGAATGTCAGAGAGAACCTTTGCAGCACTCCTTGTGGACCAAGAGGAGCAGGGGTTTCCTGAATGACAAGATTGACAACTTTTATTAAAGGACTTCATTAGGCGTGAAGTACTTTGGGACATCTCGAGGCTTTAAAAGTGCCATGTAAATGCAAATGTTTTTAATCTTATTTTGTCCTTTGCCTTACCTCAACTTATAATTACCATTTAACAGTAGAAATGCAGGCATCCTCTTGATATCTATCTATCTCCACCATACTGAGAGGACCTCATTTGTAGGTTTGGTCTGAAGGATCAACTTTCTGTTGTCACATTCTTGCGGTTAACTGTATATCCACTTGCCCCCTTGCAGTCATTACAGAAATGCCTTTGACACGTCTCACTGCATCCAATTGTGGGATTCCCCAATTCACTCCAAATTGTTTTTCAGCCTCCAATTATCCTTCAATACATGGCAATTCCAGTATCCCAAAACAGGTTTAATGAACTTCTTTGCAAAAAAACCCACCAATTTTATGACACTGATTAATATTAACCAGCGGACATGCCGTTTGTGGTTTTGATATCATCATTAAAACAATTATTTCAAGGCTTCACCATTACTGCAAAAACCAGGGCTGTGCCCAGACCCTGTTGTCATTTCAGCTGAATTTGGGTTCTACATCTGAAACATATGAACCCTGAGATGAATCCATCAAGAGATTTACATTTACATGATGTCCCCTCCTCCTGGGCACTACCCCAAGGCCCCGTACTCTCCATCGACCTCTTCATATCCAAATGTCATTGAAACATCAATCGCCTCAACATCTCCACCCCTCTCACCCATTCCAACCTCTCCCCCACAGAACGTGCAGCCCTCCGCTCCCTCTGCTCCTACCCCAACCTCACCACAAAACTGGCGGACAAGGGAGGCACAGTTGTAGCATGGCGCACTGACGTCTACATTGCCAAGGCCAGATGCCAACTCTCCGACACCTCCTCCTATCGCCCCCTTGATCATGACCCACCTCCGACCACCAAAACATCATCTTCCAGACCATCCACAACCTCATCAATTCAGGTGACCTCCCACCCACAGCCTCCAACCTCATCATTCCCTAACTCCATTCCACCCATTTCTATCTCCTTCCCAAAATCCACAGTCCCAACTGCACTGGTCAACCCATTGTCTCCGCCTGCTCCTGCCCCACTGAACTTATCTCCACTTCTCTCGACTCCATTTTCTCTCCCCGGCCCAGGAACTCGCCATGTATGTCCATGACACCACCCACACCCTCTAATTCCTCCAAAACTTCTGATTCCCTGGGCCCCAACACCTTATGTTCACCATGGATGTCCAGTCCCTGTATAATTGCATTCCCTATGCAGATGGCCTAAAGGCCCTTTGCTTCTTCCTCTCCCACAGGCCCGACCAGTCCCCCTCCACTGACACCCTTGTCTGCTTATCTGAACTTGTCCTCACCCTCAACAACTTCTCTTTCAATTCCTCCCACTTCCTACAGACAAAAAGGGTGGCCGTGCGTACCTGCATGGGCCCAAGCCATGCCTGCCTCTTTGTAGGATACGTGGAATAATCCCTCTTCCAAAGCTACACTGGCCCAATCCCTTATCTCTTCCTCTGTTATATCGAAGGCTGTATTAGCACTGGCTCGGGCTCCCATGAAGAGCTCGAACAGTTCACCCACTTCACTAACATCTTCCACCCCAACCTTTAGCTTACCTGGACCATCTCTGACACCTCGCTCTCCTTCCTGGACCTCTCTGTTTCTATCTCTGGCAGCTACCTGGAAATCGATATCCATTTCATGCCTACCAACTCCAACAGCTACTTAGAATACACCTCCTCTCACCCACCTTCCTGCAAAAATTCCATCCCCTATTCCCAATTCCTTCACCTCCACCACATCTGCTCCTGGGATGAGGTATTCCAATCCCAGACATCCCAGATGTTCTCGTTTTCAAAGGACCATAACTTCCCCTCCACAATGGTTGAAAATGCCCTCAACCGCATCTCTCATGTTTCCCGCAACTCATCCCTCACACCCCCTCCCCGCAATAACAACCAAAAGAGAATCCCCCTCATCATCACGTACCACACCACCATCCTCTGGATCCAACAAATCATCCTCCGCCACTTCGGTCACCTGCAATCTGACCCCACCACCAAGGACATTTTCCCCTCCCCACCCTTATCTGCTTCCCAGACGGACCACTCTCTCCGTGACTCCCTTGTCTGCTCCACACTCCCCACCAGCCCCACCACCCCTGGCACTTTTCCCTGCAACCGCAGGAAGTGCTACACCTGACCCTACACCTCTTCCACCTCACCCCCATCACAGGTCCCAAGAAAACCTTCCACACCAAAGGAATGTTCACCTGCACATCTGCTAATGTGGTATACTGCATCCGCTGTTCCCGATGTGGCTTCCTGTACCTCGGGGAAACCAAGTGGAGGCTTGGAGATCGCTTGTTGAAACACCTACGCTCGGTTCGTGACAAACACTTGCACCTCCCAATCGCAAACCATTTCAACTCTCCCTCCCACTCCTTGTCCATCCTGGGCCTCCTGCAGTGCCACAACAAAGCCACCCGAAGGTTACAGGAACAGCACCTCTTATTTAGCTTGGGAACCCTGCAGCCCAATGGTATCAATGTGGACATCACAAGCTTCAAAATCTCCCCTCCCCCCACCGCATCCCATAACCAGCCCAGCTTTTCCCTGCCTCCCTAACCTGTCCGTTCTTTCTCCCACCTATCCACTCCTCCCACCTCAACCCCCACCCCCACCCATACCTCCTACCTAGCAGCCTCATCCCCACCTCCTTGACTTGTCCATCACTCCTGGACTGACCAACCTCCACACTAACTCCCCACCCACACTCACCTTTACTGGGTCCATCCCCGCCTCCTTGACCTGTCCATCTCCTCTCCACCTATCTGCTCCTTTATCCATCTCCCATCCGCCTGCTCCCCTCTCTCCCTATTTATTTCAGAATCCCCTTCCCCTCACCCATCTCTGAAGAAGGGTCTAGACCCAAAACAACAAGTGTGGAGCTGGATGAACACAGCAGGCCAAGCAGCATCTCAGGAGCACAAAAGCTGACATTTCGGGCCTAGACCCTTCATCAGAGACTGTCTCTGATGAAGGGTCTAGGCCCGAAACGTCAGCTTTTGTGCTCCTGAGATGCTGCTTGGCCTGCTGTGTTCATCCAGCTCCACACTTTGTTATCTCGGATTCTCCAGCATCTGCAGTTCCCATTATCACTCTAGACCCAAAACGTCAGCTTTCCTGCTCCTCTGATGCTGCTTGGTTTGTTGTGTTCATTCAGCTCTACACCTTGTTATCTTACATTCACATGGTACTGTTCATGACCTTGGGGCATTTCAAAAGGCTTTACAGGCAATGACCAACTTCTGAAGTGAAGCTCTTTTGTAATGCAGGAGCAAGATCAGTAATTTGTGCAGAACAATGTCCCACAAGCAGCAAAGTTGTAAATGACCAGGTAAACTGTAAGTGAAGAATATATACTGCCCAGAGAACTGGGGTGAACTCCCCTGCTCTTCTTCAAAATAATATCTTGGGATCTTTTGAAATGAATTTCAAGTAATGACAAGAATCTTGCCTACTAGCTGGTGAGTGAGTGAGAATCCTGCATTCAGAGATAGTAGGAACTGCAGATGCTGGAGAATCTGAGATAACAAGGCGTAGGGCTAAATGAACACAGAGGCCAGGCAGCATCTGAGGAGCAGGAAGGCTGACGTTTCAGGCCAAGAATTTCTGAAGAAGGGTCTAGGCCTGAAACGTCAACCTTCCTGCTCCTTTGATGCTGCTTGGCCTGCTGTGTTCGTCCCATTCTAAACCTTGTTATCTGAGAATCCTGCATTGCCTTCTTTCATGAAGTTCCATCAAATGAGGCAGCCACTTCTCCTCACATTTAAGGACCATGGGTGTAAAACTCCCACTTTCACAGTCTTAGCCTGGGAACTGTTGGTCAATCTATGGCTGGAAGCTATGCATTACTCAGCAGTGCCACCAGGGAGTTCGTGGCGATTACTGATATTGCCCCACTGAGAACCAGGTCACAAACGAATGATCACTGGGCAGGGATTGTGGGGAAGACCAAGATGGATTGGGGGAAAGGGCAGTGCTGTTGGAAGCACTCCTTCCCAATGCCAACTTCTCCATTCCCAAAAGCCCACAAGCAACCCCTTTGGGAATTTTTGTGATTCCCATATGGTGGTCCATCAGCCACCGTTGATGGCAAATACTGGCAGAAGTGGCTTGATACCCTTAAGTACATATTCATTGCCCACTGAAGGGTCTCAATTGGTGCCATGAGGCCTTCCATGTGTCTGCCCATGATGGATCTAAGAAGGGCAGAAGTGGAAAGGTGGTCCTCCTGCCAGATTAACCACATTTTTACCTCCCAGGGAGTACATTAAATTCCATCTTTTATGCTCATCTCAGAGAGCACGCTTTAACATTTAATGGGCATAGAGCACAGGCTCACTACAACATGAGAGTAACAGTTTAGATCTCTTTGAACTCTTAGCGTTCTGAATTGGAGGTGAGAGTGACACTCACCAAAGCAGAGTTGATTAGACCAACAGTATTATTGTCAACAATACTGGGGATGAATTTTAAGCTTCCACTCAAAGGCTTCCAATGTTATTTGAAGAAAAGCCCCAGGATATTGATTGGGAAATGGTTCATGTTCAGCTTTCGTGTTTATTTCAGGAGGGAAAGTCACTTTCTTATTTCACACCTTGGTGAGAGAAGGAAAAAAGAAATTTGAAGTGACATACAGCAAGTAAAAAATAGAAATGAGAGATGAAAATGCATCTTTCTGCAGGTAACGTAGCTTAAATTTTTGTTCAGAATCTTTAAGTTTTGAAGCTAATAAATAACCATAATCGTGTTTCATTTACCATTTAGATAAGATAAATATTTGTGGCTTTTACCTATGAGAAAGATGCTTGGGTTTATAATACCTGTGTTGAATGGAAAGGAGACATGAATACATCGAAAAGACAGGCTGGATGTTTCTTTGCTCATTCTAATTTGATTTTCTTCAATTGAAATTGATCTTGAAAGGAAAGGGCAGGGCAGCAAAGAATTCAAGGGAACCTGGACTGAGGTTCAGAGAGCCTGTGGGAAGTGGGAGGAAAATGCAATGGTTAAGTGTTCAGGAGTAGGGGAGAATGGTTTTGTATGCATATTTGCACAAATTCCAGGATATGGCAGAGTTGTACCATGAAAAGTTTACATAGAGAGTCTCTATTATTTCTACGGATGTGAAATTTAAAAAGGGAAATTTAAAAATAAGGGTCGAAAGCATGATTATAAAAAAGAACATTGAACTACTTTGGCAACCTTATCCAATTATTATCATAAAATGTGTGCAGTGTGGAAACAGACCCTTTTCCTAACAAGTCCACACTAACCCTTGCAGCATCCCACCCGGACCCAATCCCCTACAAACCACCTAATCTACACATCCCTGAACACTATGGGAAATTTAGCATGGCCAATCCACCTAGCCTGCACATCTTTGGACTGTAAGAGGAAACAGGAGCACCCGAAGGAAACTCACACAGACACGGAGAGAATGTACAAACTCCACACAGACAGTCGCTCAAGGGTGTCATCAAACCCGGGTCCTTGACGCTGTGAGGCAGCAGTACTAAACACTGAGACACTATGCTCCTATCTGCCTCATTCATCTACAGTAACGTAAGACATCAATAATTGTGATCATTGATGTCAAATTTCTGTGATTTGCTCAATGTTCTTTCCCTACGGTAGATGTCTTGCATGAATATTGATCCAAAATTCTCTTTTCCCACTTGAACTCTGTTGCTATATTGTTGTGACTAACACTAGAAGTAATTTTCTGGATTTTGCGTTTCTTCACAGGGTAAGTGCCTTGTTTACTTCCAAAACAGGTCTCATGTGTTAGCTCTGCTTAAGATGAAAGAATTTCATTCTCTTTTCTTTACTCATACTTCAATCTGCTCATTAGGGGATTACTTTAAACTAATTTGCCTCTTGGTCTGGGTGAGATGTTCTACGGGTCGGTGTGGACTCGCTGGGCTTGAAAGGCCTGTTTCCACACTATAGGGATTCTATGATCTATGAACTATGAAAATAAAATGCATTCACCCAGCGAATTGTAGAGGATCAGCACGACTCCTTCCTATTTGTTTTCTGTATTCATAGAATCATAATATCCCTACAGTGTAGAAGCAGGCCATTTTGCCCACCAAGTCCACACTGACTTTCCAAATAGCATCCTAACCAGAACCAACTCCTGTACCTGATCCCCATAGCCCTGCATTTCCCATGAGTAATCCAGCTAACCTACACATCTTTGGACTGTTAGAGGAAACCAAAGCATATCAGTAGAATTCAGACTTTTTTGTTTTGGATGCCATACAGTGGTAATTGGAAATTTTTATTTGTAGGCCTAAAATTGTATATGTCCTATCAACATCACACTCAACTAGTGCCACCTTCAGGGAACTTTTCTTCTAATCTGCAAAATAGTACTTCCTAAAAGTTTCCGCACCATAACACTGTGTTGAACTTTGAAAATTGTCTTGACTCCTCAGAGAGTTTGTTTGAGAGTGGGAGCTTGGCTTTGGGGCAGGAGGGAGAGAGAGAGAGACCCATGAGATTGGAGCTGCAGGGAAAATTGACGTGGAGACCTGAGAAACTGGGAGAGGTAGATGTGAGTGCAGATCCTGTCAGACGAGGAGCATGGATATTGTAACTCATTTAGCGCTCCATAACATCTGAGTTTGGGACACCAGAACTTCAACTTATGACACCACTTCATGTCCTTTGCTCCACTTTGGGTATCCCTGCTACGTAACCTTTTATTTATGCATGCTGAATTTCAACTGACACCAATCTGTCTGATTCTAGATATTGCTTGCAACAGTGTTGGATACTTGATACTGCAGTTGACTGATTTTCAAACAGTAAAGAAATCGTTCAGTTATCATAATTAAATTTTCCTTGATATCATGCATTGATCAGGTTGGGAATTGAATGTGGCTTATGACAGTTAAAAAGTATCCCACCAACATAGAAATAGTCAGAACTGCTGATGTTGGAGTCTGAGATAACATGGTGTGGAGCTGGAGGAACACAGCAGGCCAGTCGGCATCAAAGGAGCAGGAAAGCTGATGTTTTGGGTCAGGACCGTTCTTCAGAAAAGAAGGGTCCAGGCCCGAAACATCAACTTTCCTGCTCCTCTGATGCTGCTTGGCCTGCCACCAACATATATGTTTTCAGGTTCAAAGACAAATTTTTCGTACATAGGTTTGTTTTTAAAGATGAATGAAGATGACCTGCCAGTAAGCATTTTGAAAGAGTATTAATTACAAGCTTGTAAAAGTAGGAATAAGATTCAGCAGTTATCATTGTAATTTAAGTTATAGACCCTTGTCCGTCTTGTGCCACAACCATAGATCTTTATCAATGGAAGGAAAAATGCCATGCTAAAATATTCTGTACATTGGCTGACAGGCACACATCCCAACAATACCAAGTCCCTATTTGATACATATCAAGTTGAACGACATGTATGAGGCAGTTTGTAACTGTCTTGAAGATTCAGTATTACCATTATGATATTAACAAAAGCTTTGATTTTACGTGACTAAACAGAATGTTTGCAAAATTGACAGACGGTCAGCACTAGGAATGACACAGACCATTCAACAGCTAAGAAAGATGTAGCCAATGATATCAATTTTCAGCAAAGTACTACAAACACATCAATCATATTATAACAGACAGAGCAAGACAGATGAAGGTATAAACAAACTCAAAATGCCACACATGTTGGAAAGCCAAAATATGAACAGAAAATGTTGGAAGCACTGTGGAGAAGGAAAACAGGATCAGGGTTTCAAAACAATGCCATTTCACCAGATCTGGAATTGATTGATGTCTATGTTGTAAACAGTTATGCAAAAGATACACTGCACATTGTCACCTCTGACTGCATAACATCATCACAGGGTACCATTTCTTCTGTGAACACAAATTGTTCCAAGCTGAAAAGATTTCGTAAGTAGGGGAGGTAATGAATACAATTTAGGTTATCTTGTACCTTAGTTCTTTCTCTTAGCAATCATCTAAAGGCTGCAAAACCCTAACAATATTGGTCTTGGTATAAATATGAACACAGAAAGAAAGCGCTGACTTTTGGAAAATAGCTCCAATGTTGATGCAGCAAATACCAAAACACATTGATGTAAAGTAAATGACAAGGTGAAAATCACCAAATAATCTGACTTTTGTGACCTTGATTCAAGGATAAACATTGCCCTTTTTATCCAGGGAATGGTAACAAAGCAGAAAAAACTTCTGCAGGCATAAGGGGATGCAGATAAGTTTGGAAAGTAGGAAAGAATATGGACAGAAAGGAATATCAACAAGATTGGATTAAGAGGGTTGGGCGGAGGTTCCTCTGGACAGTAACTATTGACATGGACCTATCACACTCAGTTGTTATTTTAGTGCTGTAACCATGTGCCATCAGTCACACATAGATTAAGAGAGCTGCTAAATTACAACATTGGCAACACATAATGGCCTGAGTGAAATGGAGGGTTAATTTTGGCATCAGTAGTATAGGTATTTTGATGTATCATCTGACAAGATACTAATGAATTCCAAGTGGTTTGAATGTAGTGATTAAATTTTGATGGATACATCTAACCAAGCAGAACGAGGTGCACATCTTCACCATCTAGTGATTTTATTACAAATACATGGCATTTCATTCATATGTGAGAGATCCGAAGGAGATAAAGATCGACTGAATCATTTGTCTGGCCATTCAGAAAACCAGAGGCCTCACCAGACTCCAGGAAAGTGACGATAAACTATATTCTCACAATTCTAGTCATACATCAGCCGTCAGCAGTTCCCTAAGCATGGAACTTGCCATTCATGTTTTATTCTCTGCTTGGCTAAAACCAGAATTAAGTAACTTGAGAGTTCCAGCCTTACTCTAGAAACCTGGACACAAAATCTAGCAAATTTTGTAGGATTGCTACACGATCATCTCATGGGCAAGTGCTAAAATGAGGCCTTGTCCACTTTGCTCGCAGCTTCCAACTTCTCTCTCTGTTTAGCATAAAACTAGTTGTGTTGCCATTGTGAATAAATATTGAAAAGCTTCCTGCCCTTTCACAAAACGTAAGTGTGAACCAAGCAGGCTGTTCAGCTCACTTAGCTCATTCTTTCAGGAGAATCTGTCACTTTGCAATTTAATATTTGTATCTCTGGAGATAAATGGATGCATAACAGCACCCAGACAGGCTACAAGCAAATACAGGAACTTTTATGAATCATGTGTATGAAACAGTTGAAAAGTAATAATTGGTGTGAAATGAATTGAAAATAAATGCATTCGGGAAGCATATGAAGCCGTAACAAATGCATCCGTGTCAAAATTCTCTTGAGCTGTTATGGTCTGCAGGAGAAATGAACAATTCCCCCATATTTAATTTTCTGTTGTCCAATCAGTCTCCCTAGGAAACAAGCAAAAATTTACAAAATGGAGTAAAGTGTTCGACGTTGGATTAAAAATAGCAAGGGAGACATTGAGATATTTTCTAAAGGTGTTGCTCAAGGGATAATTTTTAAAGAGTGTCTTACAGTAGATGAGCTCAGTAGAGAGGCAGAGAGGCTTAATTTCAAATCCTCGGGCCAGAAAGCATGGTCTCCAATGAAGGAAGTTGGAGATGAGAAAGAAGAAAAGGAGGAATGCAGGGTTCCTAGAGGGTAGCAGCACTGAGAAGATGACAGAGTTTGGAGGGGTGGGCTTCACAGAGGCTCCAGAACATGAAAATGAGAAATTCTAAATCAAAGCACTTTGACCTTTGTTGGGCCCTGCTCTCTAAGAGCACAGGGACAATGGATGGACAGGACTTGGCCTGGACTGGGTCATGGGCAGCAGGGTTTTGAATGCATTTAGGTTTGTGGAAGATAAGAGACTAGCCAGAAAAGTATTTAAACAGTAGGGTGTGGAAATTAAAGAAAAGTTTGGATGATGCATTATTGGATATCAATCTCCTCAGGCATGAACTTCCGAGGACCAATGATGTCATCATAATGGTGCCATGATGGATGATAATCAAATATGGAAATGATGATAATGTAACTGATCATTTTACTCTGACATTATCAGATTAGAAAGAAGTACGTAAAGAGAGAGAGGTCAAAGGCATCGTTCTGAGTGCTACAGTCAATAGCCTGTATTATTTAGGTGTAGATAAAGAATGTTATGGTTTTGAAGGAATTGTAAAATTTCCTCTGGGAAAAGGAGTCAGCAACATCTGAGAGACTATGTGCATATTTCCACAACCTTGAACTACTTAGGAAAGGTACCTAACAATCTAGCCTGAAGCATAGAATAAGCAATCTGACATTATGATATCCATTCTGAAAATAGTTAATATTTGAAGAAAGAAGAAATCACTATAAATCTTATCCCTTCGACATAATTTTGATTCAGTATTCATGAAATACGCTTCAGTAAATAATTAATACACAGGTTTAGAGAGCAACATTATATTGTTTCTGGAAGTTATGAAAACTTGGTAATACAGTAAATAATGATGTTGTTAGTTGTAGATTTTAGACTGGCATAAGCAGAATGGTGAAATAACAGCTGTCTAACATTGGAGTTGACTGTGAAGAAGGGGGGATATGATGCTGTTTGGGCAGGTCACAATGGAAAGACAGTGCTCCATGAACGGCATGTTGAGCAGTCTGGATTGCTTGGATGGGAACAGATTGTGGGAGAGACTCAAATATAAAAATACATTCATCTTGATATTTTCACCTTTTACACTGATACCTCATTGAGAAGATCAGAAAATGCATATTTACAGCTATGCAATTCATTGAAGCACTGAACTGTTGAGCGGTGAAGCGGGAGAACGTAGGCCTGTAGTTATCGCTTCTCATACACGTCATTCCAGATTTCAGACAAGGCTTCTGTCCAGAGAAGAATCCTGCATTGAATGTACAAAATGTATATACGCCCAATAAGACCTACACTAATGAATGTTTCACACCCATCTTTTCCATCCTTCTCTATCTAACACTGTCACCATGACTGTCTATTCCTTTCTTCCTCATGTACCTATGCTGCATCCCCTTGTGCAAGATGTTATAGGTACCTATGCTGCATCCCCTTGTGCAAGATGTTATAGAATGCAAAATTCTTTTTCTTTCTTTCCTCCTTAATTTCATTGGAAGCAGTAAATTGCTCACCTCGACCAGAAGCAACACCTGGCCCAGGTGCTGCATGAAACAAAAGGAGGGCTTTTGTTGAAATTCCTAAATTGACAAAGCTGGGGTGTAAAATATTAGGGATGAAAATTGAAATACATTTGGAGCAATATGGTCCTGAATGTGTTAAGTAGATTGTTCACTGTTTTACCTTCACACCTCCAGGCTTTTATAGTTTTCACAAGAATCTAGATCTGTTACAATATATAATTAACAGCAGAAGAAAGGTTCTTATTTCTGAACTCCACCCACGCATATTATCAGATTAAAAGTTATATTTCTTTGTCCTTTGCAACCTCCTCTAGTTATTGAAATAAATATAATACTCCTACAGTGACTCAGCCAATTTATCCCAATGATTAGTGGACTAGTATAGATTAGAAAAGTTCACATTTGGGTTCATGTTTGACTCTGAGCTTCTGACCTTATATCCTTTTGGTCACTATGATTTGTTCCTCCTACCTTTGCAATATTGCTCATTTCTGTCCGTGCCTTGTTCATTGTTCCCAAAATATTTATCCAAAACCTTGTCGCAATTCTTGATTTGACTATCTCAATAATCTTCCAATTTACTTAGTAATCTTGAGCTAATTCAAACATCTGCAGTGCCTAACCTAACTAACACTACCCTTGGGCTTGTACACTTTAACTTGATTGAACAAAGGATTTGATTTTGTAATACTGAATCTTGTTTTCAGATTCATCAATATTGTCATCCCTCCCAATCTCCTCAGCCTTTCCTCGACCTCTCAACACTCTGATGCTTCTTCTGTTCTGTTCTGTACTGCAAAAATGATTTTTATTTTTTCACACAATTCATTCAGGTTAGGTTTTCTACTACCTTGGCTTTAAGCTCTGCAATTCCTTCTCCAAACTCTGTGCTCTCCTGCTTCTCTGACCTCCCTTAAGACTCTTTTTAAAACATACATATTTCACAAAATATTTGTTCATCTGTTATAGTATCTCCCTGTGGTGAATGGTATCCTACTCTGTCCAAAATACCTTAACATATGTAATTGCAGTAAAGGTCTATGTAAATGCAAGTTTTGTTGTTGATCTCAACTGTCCGGTAGTAGCTTACAATAAAAGGAGATGTGCAATTTAAAGAGAAAGAAACTGACCATCTTTCTCTCTGATCTCTCTTGGTAAAAACTGCATCATGTTGCTGTCAGATATGAGCAGGATCAGAATCAAGAGGATAGTTTGTCTCTGCAGAAAACTTTTGTACATTTTATGAATGCCATTATGGTCAATAGTGGTCAGGGAGCAACTTTGTGGTTTAGAATAACATCAACAATCAGGGACAGATTCCCACTCCAGCTGAAGGAGACTGGAGACAATGCTTCATCAGTTGGAGCTCTTGTTGCATAATAGAATAGAATCCCTACAATGTGGAAACAGGCCCTTCAGCCCAATAAGTCCACACTAACCCTTGGAGCATCCCTCCCCCAGACACATCCCCCTACAACCCACACACCCCTGAACACCTGAGGCAATTTAGCATGGCCAATTCACCTGGTCTGTACATCTTTGGACAGTGGGAGGAAACCAGAGCACCTGGCAGAAACGCACACAGACACAGGGAGAATGTGCAAACTCCACACAGACAGTCGGGCAAGGGTGGAATTCAGACGAGGTCCCTGGCACTGTGAGGCTGCAGTGCTAACCACTGAGCAACTATCACTGGGCCTGAAACTCTCAGATCATGTCCTACTTCAGTACATGTTGGGTACAGGAGAAATGTCATAACGTGGCCAAAGTGATTGATTGTCAATCTATAAGTCCTTCTGATGCAATTTCTGAATTGCTTCCAGAAAGTAGTGAGAGTGGGAGGGTTCATTGGTCAGCCAAAAATGTACAGTAGCTACTGAACAACTGCCTTCTTATGTTAATAACCTCCACAATCATGTCCTTGCCATGAACAAATGCTGCACTCTGAACCTGTGTTTCAGTTGTTTTCAAAAGTATATTTTATGAATATTGGATCACGTTATGTTGAACAGATAAGATTTACAGTGATTCCTACTTTCTTCAAATATTAACTATTTTCAGAATGGATATCATAATGTCAGATTGCTTATTCTATGCTTCAGGCTAGATTGTTAGGTACATTTCCTAAGTAGTTCAAGGTTGTGGAAATATGCACATAGTCTCTCAGATGTGGCTGACTCCTTATCCTAGAGGAAATTTTACAATTCCTTCAAAACCATAACATTCTTTATCTTCATCTACATAATACAGGCTATTGACTGAAGCACCCAGAATGATGCCTTAGACCTCTCTCTCTTTACGTACTTCTTTCTAATCTGATAATGTCAGAGTAAAATGATCAGTTACATTATCATCATTTCCATATTTGATTATCATCCATCATGGCACCATCATGATGACACCATTGGTCCTCGGAAGTTCATGCCTGAGGAGATTGATATCCAATAATGCATCATCCAAACTTTTCTTCAATTTCCACACCCTACTGTTTAAATACTTTTCTGGCTATTCTCTTATCTTCCACAAACCTAAATGCATTCAAAACCCTGCTGCCCATGACCCAGTCCAGGCCAAGTCCTGTCCATCCATTGTCCCTGTGCTCTTAGAGAGCAGGGCCCAACAAAGGTCAAAGTGCTTTGATTTAGAATTTCTCATTTTCATGTTCTGGAGCCTCTGTGATGCCCACCCCTCCAAACTCCGTCACTTTCTCAGACCTGCTACCCTCTACCCTCTACGTTCCTCCATCTGTTTCTTCTTTCTCATTTCCAACTTCCTTCATTGGAGACCATGCTTTCTGGCCCGAGGATTTGAAATTAAGCCTCTCTGCCTCTCTACTGAGCTCATCTACTGTAAGATACTCTTTAAAAATTACCTCTTGAGCAACACCTTTAGAAAATATCTCAATGTCTCCCTTGCTATTTTTAATTCAATGTCGAATACTTTACTCCATTTTGAAAATTTTTGCTTGTTTCCTAGGGAGACTGATTGGACAACAGAAAATTAAATATGGGAGAATTGTTCATTTCTCCTGCAGACCATAACAGCTCAAGAGAATTTTGACACGGATGCATTTGTTACGGCTTCATATGCTTCCCGAATGCATTTATTTTCAATTCATTTCACACCAATTATTACTTTTCAACTGTTTCATACACATGATTCATAAAAGTTCCTGTATTTGCTTGTAGCCTGTCTGGGTGCTGTTATGCATCCATTTATCTCCAGAGATACAAATATTAAATTGCAAAGTGACAGATTCTCCTGAAAGAATGAGCTAAGTGAGCTGAACAGCCTGCTTGGTTCACACTTACGTTTTGTGAAAGGGCAGGAAGCTTTTCAATATTTATTCACAATGGCAACACAACTAGTTTTATGCTAAACAGAGAGAGAAGTTGGAAGCTGCGAGCAAAGTGGACAAGGCCTCATTTTAGCACTTGCCCATGAGATGATCGTGTAGCAATCCTACAAAATTTGCTAGATTTTGTGTCCAGGTTTCTAGAGTAAGGCTGGAACTCTCAAGTTACTTAATTCTGGTTTTAGCCAAGCAGAGAATAAAACATGAATGGCAAGTTCCATGCTTAGGGAACTGCTGACGGCTGATGTATGACTAGAATTGTGAGAATATAGTTTATCGTCACTTTCCTGGAGTCTGGTGAGGCCTCTGGTTTTCTGAATGGTCAGACAAATGATTCAGTCGATCTTTATTTCCTTCGGATCTCTCACACATGAATGAAATGCCATGTATTTGTAATAAAATCACTAGATGGTGAAGATGTGCACCTCGTTCTGCTTGGTTAGATGTATCCATCAAAATTTAATCACTACATTCAAACCACTTGGAATTCATTAGTATCTTGTCAGATGATACATCAAAATACCTATACTACTGATGCCAAAATTAACCCTCCATTTCACTCAGGCCATTATGTGTTGCCAATGTTGTAATTTAGCAGCTCTCTTAATCTATGTGTGACTGATGGCACATGGTTACAGCACTAAAATAACAACTGAGTGTGATAGGTCCATGTCAATAGTTACTGTCCAGAGGAACCTCCGCCCAACCCTCTTAATCCAATCTTGTTGATATTCCTTTCTGTCCATATTCTTTCCTACTTTCCAAACTTATCTGCATCCCCTTATGCCTGCAGAAGTCTATTCCGCTTTATTACCATTCCCTGGATAAAAAGGGCAATGTTTATCCTTGAATCAAGGTCACAGAAGTCAGATTATTTGGTGATTTTCACCTTGTCATTTACTTTACATCAATGTGTTTTGGTATTTGCTGCATCAACATTGGAGCTATTTTCCAAAAGTCAGCGCTTTCTTTCTGTGTTCATATTTATACCAAGACCAATGTTGTTAGGGTTTTGCAGCCTTTAGATGATTGCTAAGAGAAAGAACTAAGGTACAAGATAACCTAAATTGTATTCATTACCTCCCCTACTTACGAAATCTTTTCAGCTTGGAACAATTTGTGTTCACAGAAGAAATGGTACCCTGTGATGATGTTATGCAGTCAGAGGTGACAATGTGCAGTGTATCGTTTGCATAACTGTTTACAACATAGACAACAATCAATTCCAGATCTGGTGAAATGGCATTGTTTTGAAACCCTGATCCTGTTTTCCTTCTCCACAGTGCTTCCAACATTTTCTGTTCATATTTTGGCTTTCCAGCATGTGTGGCATTTTGAGTTTGTTTATACCGTCATCTGTCTTGCTCTGTCTGTTATAATATGATTGATGTGTTTGTAGTACTTTGCTGAAAATTGATATCATTGGCTACATCTTTCTTAGCTGTTGAATGGTCTGTGTCATTCCTAGTGCTGACAGTCTGTCAATTTTGCAAACATTCTGTTTAGTCACGTAAAATCAAAGCTTTTGTTAATATCATAATGGTAACACTGAATCTTCAAGACAGTTACAAACTGCCTCATACATGTCGTTCAACTTGATATGTATCAAATAGGGACTTGGTATTGTTGGGATGTGTGCCTGTCAGCCAATGTACAGAATATTTTAGCATGGCATTTTTCCTTCCATTGATAAAGATCTATGGTTGTGGCACAAGACGGACAAGGGTCTATAACTTAAATTACAATGATAACTGCTGAATCTTATTCCTACTTTGTACAAGCTTTTAGGTTTGAGCCAAGCAGAGAATAAAACATGAATGGCAAGTTCCATGCTTAGGGAACTGCTGACGGCTGATGTATGACTAGAATTGTGAGAATATAGTTTATCGTCACTTTCCTGGAGTCTGGTGAGGCCTGGTTTTCTGAATGGTCAGACAAATGATTCAGTTGATCTTTATGTCCTTCGGATCTCTCACATATGAATGAAATGCCATGTATTTGTAATAAAATCACTAGATGGTGAAGATGTGCACCTCGTTCTGCTTGGTTAGATGTATCCATCAAAATTTAATCACTACATTCAAACCACTTGGAATTCATTAGTAACTACTATGTACACTAACTTACCTTGTCCCTAAGATTGGAAAGAAATGACAAATCACTACTGACAAAAAATATCAGTTGAAACAGATTAGGATGAAACCTTAGTGGAAATGAGCCAAAAATTTCCCTTTGGGGAAGAACATTCATGGTATAGAATGGAATTGTGGTCATCATTCAATCCTTGGCCAAGGGAAGCCACTGCCAGTTTGGATTTGTGATAATGGGAACTGCGGATGCCGGAAAATCCAACATAATAAAATGTGAGGCTGGATGAACACAGCAGGCCCAGCAGCATCTCTGATGAAGGGTCTAGGCCCGAAACATCAGCTTTTGTGCTCCTGAGATGCTGCTGGGCCTGCTGTGTTCATCCAGCCTCACATTTTATTAGCCAGTTTGGATTTGATCTGCTTTGCTTGAACAGTTCATAATTTTATTGTAGAATCCCTACAGCGTGGAAACAGACCCTCTGGCCCAACAAGTCCACACTGACACTTGGAGCAGCCCACCCATTCTCATGCTCCTATAACTCTCTTATGCTACACATCCCTGAACACTATAGGCAACTTAACATAGTCAATCCACCCAGCATGCACATCTTTGGACTGTGGTTGCGAAATGGAGCACCCGGAGGAAACCCATGCAGACATGGGGAGATTTTGCAAACTCCACATAGACAGCTGCCCAAGAGTGGAATTGAACCCAGGTCCCTGGTGTTGAGAGGCAGCATTGCTAACCACTGAACCACCATGCTGCCCCAGTTGGGAAACTTGTCACTTTGTTGGGAAGATAGAGCATTGAAGCTGTGCTGGAGTAGTTTGGCTTTCGACAAATTCTAGAGCACAAATCTTCAGCTCCACAGTCTGGATGTTTCCAGAGCTAAAGCTTTTATTAATTTCAGCGAGCCCAGTTATTTCCTTATCTTGTGGAGCGAAATGTATTGGCTGAAGAATGGCACATGGGTGTTGAGCTCATCAGGAGGAATCCGAGATCCACTTGTCTTTTTCACCAGAAGTGGATGGAAATGCTTTGACATTGTCTTTTACACCTATTGCTCCATCATTACTGACACTGGAAATGTTCATAGTGGTGCGTCCTGTTGTTAAATGATTTATTGTCCATTAACCTTCTTAATAGAATGTCGCACAATTGCAAGAGTTTTTACTTGATCTGTGGTTATTGTTAGATAGAGCTGGTTGGCACTTCATTTTTGATAGACCTGTTTGCGCTCCTGGCAAGCACTTGTTCACTTTCCATTGAACCAGGGCTGATCTCCTCGCTTGATGGCCATGGCAGAATGAGGGTATGCCAGGCCACAATGGTATAAATTCTAGTCGAATAGAATACACTGCTGCTACTAATTGCCCACAGGATCCTCATAGATGCCCATTTTTGACTTTCTGACCTTTTGAATCTATCCAATTTCAGACGATGATAAAACCACACCACACAATGCAGGGTGTGTTTGGTATGAGCAGGAGACTTCTTCCACAAGGACTGTGTCGTGATCACTCCTCTTGACACGGTTATGAATTGCAACATCTGTGATTGATAGATTGGTGAAAATGAGGCCAAGTAGGTTTTCCACTGAGATAAATTCTTTCACCACCTATTGCATCCCATCTTGCAGTTATGTGTTCAGGACTTGGTGTCTTTAATGGGCTTGGTACCTGTTTAAAAGTGTATTCTGTACTCTTGTCTCCCTTATAAATTCAACATGGGAGAGTATTGATTCATCAATTGAGAAAGAACAGGAGGTTCCCTTGTCCATGTTTGACCTGCACCATGAAACCAAAATCATCATTGAGGATTCCCATCATCACTCCCTCTTGTCTATATTCCACTGTGATTTATTATGGACCAGGCCAGACCTCCTCAAAATATTTTAAGAATGTAGCCTAGACTCTAACTTTTCCTTGTTTTAAAGGTAGATGTGAAGTGGGTCTTCCAGGTATTATACAACTGGTCAAACCACTCAGCTTTAAGCAAAACAAAATTTATTTAAAATCTACAGTCTACACGAATAAATGAAAGCAGAATTTAGAGTAAATCAACTATTGGAAAACCTAAGCAACCCGATACAGTAACTTATTTAATTAACTGATCCAATATAGTAATATCCCTTGGCAAAAAAGGTAAATTCAAACACACATTCTTACAGCCAGGAGGGAGCAACATCCCCGGAAAGAGATTTCAGAAAAAGTTGGAGGAATTCTTTGCAGAAGCTTGCAACCCTTACTCAAAACATCTTGTAACTGCTCCGGCTAAAGAAAATAGAAAAAACCTGAGATAACAAAGTGTGCAGCTGGATGAACACAACAGGTCAAGCAGCATCTTAGGAGCACAAAAGCTGACGTTTTGGGCCTAGACCCTAAAAACTTGAACTGTGAGAACCGGCCACTCCCCTTCCGTTAAAAACCGAAAGAGCTGCTGATGCTATAAATCAGGAACAAAAACAGAAGTTGCCGGAAAAGCTCAGCAGTTCTGGTAGCAAATGTGAAGTAAAAATTAGAGTTAATGTTGCGGGCCCGGTGACCCTTCCTCAGAGTTCGGGGGACCTGAAATGTTAACTCTGATTTTTTATCTTCACAGATGCTGCTAGACCTTCTGAGATTTTCCAGCAACTTTGTTTTTACTCCCCTACCATTGTTAAACTCTAAACCCCTAGAGACTCAGCACCACTGCATTCACAACCTCTCTTCAAAAACACCAAGAACAAAGTAAACTTTGTGAAGTGATAGCATTGTCGCAGATGTCAGTTCCACTGTGTCCATTCTCCATATGGCCAGGGTGCAAGCAGGAATGCTGGTCGAGAAGAATGAAATATTGGATTTAAAGTATGATTCTGTGAGTATGACTATAGCAGATTATTGCTCGGCTAGTCTGTGGGATAATGCTCCCAAATTTGGCGCAAGCCCCTAGATTTTAGTGGGGATGACTTTGCAGAGTCATCCGAGCTGGGTGCGCCTCTGTTATATCCTGTGCATCTGCCAATGCCAGGCGATCCCTTTAGTTATCTCACCACTTCTGTCGTGGCTGTAAGGAAACTGCATGGCTTGTTAGACTTTCAGCTGGAAGCAAAGAGTCAACCACATTGCTGTGGGTTTGGAGAGACATTAAGTCTAGACTGGGTAAAAATGTTAGATATCCTCTTCTACAGGATACTTGTGAAAAAAATGGGCTTTTAAAACTGAACAATTGTATAGTTTATATGGTCCCCATACTGACACATGCTTTTTGCACCTGAATAATTTAACAAACTGAATAAACTAAATTCCTCAGCTGGAAAAATTGGATTTCAGATGATTCTCATTAGTCCAGGACTCTGGATTACCAGTCCACCAACAGACAACAAGAGTACTGTTCTCTTGGTTCCCACATTACTTTTCTAAAATAAAATAATATTTGTGCACTGTATTCCATCATTCAATATAAACCATTCCAGCACGTTTTGATGAAAATTGAAAATCCTATGTAAAATTCTGTTTCATTTAAGTTTGTGATTAAATATTCTTTATTTTCAGCAATAAAATTTCATTATGCATGCAGTAGAAAGCACTTCTAAAACCGGAGGGTTGAACCATTTGTTGAGAATTCAGAATTTATCATCTCATTAAATATATTTATGTAGTCCAAGATGATGGATAATGGAACCAGTTTCGTTGGTACATTTTTGAGCCTTATTGTTGTCATTGTTTGAAAGAAAGTCTTGAGATACGGGGACACTTTCTGTTTGTTAGCGCAAAAAGGCTGAGGAGATTCAATTGAGATTTTCTCAGTTATCAGAGACTTTGATTGAGTGAGCAAAGAAATACTATTTCCTGTGGTTGGGGAGTCAGTGTTGAAGGGCTGTCGATTTAAAACACACACAATGAGAATAAGGAGAGAGGTCAAGGGATATCTTTTTACATAGAGGGTTGTTGGAGAATGAATGCTTTGGAACTGAGAGTGGTTAGTCATTTCCTCTTTCAAGGGAAAGTTGGATAAATATTTGATGCACTGAATAATGAGGCTAACAGGGAAAGCACAGGATAGTGGTATTAATATTACATGACTCTAATAAAAGCCAGCACAGACACGCCGGAATGAATGGCCTTCTGTGCTGTAAACTTTCATGTTATTTTGGAAGCAAGCAAGATGAAGTGTTTACTCTGATAGTGTGGGACACCAGGGGCAAAAACATAGAAAAAGATGGCTGGATCAGCTGAAAAGTCTGTTTAGAAAGAAATATATGGGATCATTGGCTTAATAAACTGAGGTATAAAGTGTAAAGTGAGCATATAATGCTGAAGCTTCACAAAATACTTGTTGAACTCCAGATGCATCACTGTTACCAACATGTTCTTGAAGAAAAGTATTTACTGGTATAGTACCAGAGATGAGAATGTTCAGCTAGGTAGAAAGACTCAAGAAGCTGTGGTTTATTTCCTTACAGCAAAGATTACGGAGAGGCTTTGACAAAGAAGGAGTAACAGTTTCTATTCTTGAGACAGTCAAAGGGACCAAAGGGCACAGATTTAAGATGATTGGTCAAAGAACTAAAAGAGGGATGCTGATTCTTTTCTTCACACAATGAATTATGGTCTGGAAAATATTGCCTGAAAGTGCAGCGCAAGCAGAAGCAATAAACTTCTCAGAATGGAAATAAATATATACTTGTAAACTTAAACAATTACAGGCATAAGGGGAAAGCAGCACCACCTGCAAATTTCTCTCCAAGCCACTTACCATCCATGCTTTCAAGAAGTTAGTGCAAGAATAATAGGCTGAATGCTCTTCTGTCCTGTATCATTCGATGAAAAGCAAGATATACGAGAAACTGAGAATCATGTAATACCAAGTTTATGATCTGGGCAATCAGAAGGAGGCAATCTGGTAAACATTTGGAAAGTGCTGTGCATATTTTCAGCAACAGTCATGTTACCTACTCCTTGTGAGACTGTATTTGGAGCAAAATGCGGAGTGCTGGGAAGTATATCTTAGGAATGAAATGTCACTTTCGAGGAAGTGCAGTATACCTCTTTTTCTAATTCATTCACAAGTTGTGAGTGACGCTAGCTGGGTCATATGTTATTGTTCATTCCAATGAATGAGCTGCCCACCACTTGAGTTGCTGCAGTCCATGTGGTGTAGGTACCTGCATAGTGCTGTTAGGAATGGAATTCTGGTGTTTCGACCCAGCAGTAGTGAGAGAATGACAATATGGTTCCAAGTCAGGTTGCAAGTTAGTTTGGAGAAGAAGTTGCAACATTTCGATGTATCTACTGCCCTTGTCCATCTATGTGACAGAGATTGCGGGTTTGCTAGGTATCATCATTGCATCTGGGAGTTGTTGTTGTGTATCTTGTAAATGGTAGACACTGCTGCCTCAGTGTTTCGATGGTGGTGGGAGTGAAAGTTCAAGACAGTAGATGTGATGCTGAACAAGTGGCAGCTTTGTTCTGCAAGGTGTCAAGCTTCTTAAGTGTTGTTGTAGCCAGACTCATCCAGGCAAGTGGGATGTATTCCATCACACCCTTGACTAGTAGATGGTGGACAGGCTTTGGGTGTCAGGGGTTGGGTTGCTAACCACAGAATGATGTCCGGACTCCAACGTTTAAATAATATGGCGCTCTTGCACAAATTTAGAAGGCTGGAGGAATGACTTAAGTAAAGGTCTTGACCTATTAATGATGTGGATTTGCTGAATAGGGCATGGTTTCAAAGCTTGCACATGACAAAAATCTTGGGTTTGATAAATTCCTCACAAAAACAAGCAAGATATTTACTTTAATACGATAGCTTGCATAGAATAAAACCACATAACAGGTACCACGCTATCTTAGAAGTGTTCTGTTCTCTATAGCAAAATTTATTTTAAACATTTATCTTTTATTCAGGAGTTGCTGTAAGCTGTGACTTCTGGTCAGTAAGTCAGAGACATTTTTTTTAATCAGTGAATCAGCCACCCTGTGGGTTTTGCAAGCCAGTGGAAAAATCTGGTAAAAAGAAGACTGAGGAATGATATATTCATTCTACTTGCCCGTCCTTGCCCCAGAGGTCAGCAATTTTACTTATGTTAAGTAAATATCCTTCCTTTCAGGCAGTGCATTCCAAATTGTGACAACTCACTTTAAACAAAAACTCATTCTAATGTTGGTTCTTCTTCCAATTACTTTAAAACTGTGATCTCTGATTTCTGACCTCTCCATCACCAGAAACATTGACTCGAACAAAACCATGGGGAAACTTTGATAGACACATGACTGAAAACATCTTTTTTCCCCTTTAAACTGCTGATGCATCAGATTAAAATGCAAGCATTTCAGGATATGAATAATTGAATATTTGATTAATGATATCTCAATGGTAGAATTATTCAGTGACTTGTACTCAATAACTATCCTTTCTAATAACAATGATCACAGCTCTGGGGAAGATTTATTGGTATCTGAGTGAATGCATGAATGATTCACTTAACTAATTTTAAGTTGTCATAGGTTGAATTAAATTTTAATACATTATTCAGCTGTTAGGAGCAAAACAAAATACATATTGCAATGCTTTTTGTTAAAGATTTGCTGTTTAGTATTTGGTGTGACAAACCATGATACATATTTTATTATATATGAAGACAACTATGTGCATTGCAATATTTCATTCCAAAACAGAGTGGAATCTCCAATTCGGAATTTTTGCCTGGGTGAAAACTCGATGGCCCATTTATATACTGATATCAATGTGACCTGCAAGCCATTTGTATACCCAATGTCAATCTTTCAAAATAACACTGACTGCCTTGTTAAGGTTCATAAGCCAGTGCTCTTGTCCAAAATATATTCTGCATAACCAACACTTAAAACAAATGTTTTGGTTAATTCCATGGTGGTTTGTGGGAGTTTGCCGTGCACAAATTCTTTGCCATGTTTAGTGAGTACACTTCAAAAAGGGACAGGTGATGGCCTAATGGTGTTATCACTAGATTGTTAATCCAGAGATCCAGGTATTGATCTGGGGAGCCGAGTTTGAATCCCTCCACAGAAGATAGTAGAATTTGGATTCAATAAAGTAAATCTGGGGTTAAGAGTTTAATGATGACTATTGCTGATTGTTGGGAAAAACCCATCTGGTTCACTAATGTCCTTTAGGAAAGGAAACTGCGAACCTTACCTGGTCTGGCCTACGTGTGACTCCAGACCCACAGCAATGTGCTTGACTCTTAATTGCTTCAGAGCACCTAGGTAGTGACACCGTTATCCTGTGAATGAATGAAAAAGAAGTACGTAACTAACAGCAGAGCACGACACTAGGACTTCCTGGTTGATGGAAGGTGTTATATTAACATAATCCCCACTAAATCCATCTTGAAGCCATTACCTTCATGTTAATAATGGAGGACACCAAGTAAAACTGAACAGCTTGTGTGCAATGCTAAACTAGATTGACAGGGCAGGATGATGTGTCTACCACTTGGCCAGAACGTCCAGGTTCAAGTCTCGATGGACCCATCATTTTGAAGATTTAGAAGAGTTTGAATAATATTTAGATTTAGAAGAGTTTGAATAATATACAATGTAGATCAAATAACTTTTATGTCTCAATTTTTCTTTCCTAATGGACATGGGTTGGATTTTTAATAGTTGGAGAAAGAATCCCATAGGAGATATTCTTGCAGAAAATTGATTCCCTCTAAGAAGAAAAGATGCCTTAATTGGCTTATCTCTTTGCAGTCACAAGATGACACCAGGTCAGTATGAATTCAATCCTTAAAATATCTACTGTTTGTGGAGAAGTGCTCTATACAGACACATCATAAAGTTACTGAGAGGCTAATTATTGTTGGGTATAGACTCTTATCTTTAATTCCAAAATACCTATTCATAACACGGTGTCTGTCATTGACATGTTTCCTCACTTGTTTGGCTGTTCTCTGAATAAGATAGTTGAACTAATTATGTGCAAGAATGGCACATGTTTTGCATCCTCTCCTCTGAAGTTGGGGAATCAATGCTAAATGAGTAGCTCAGTGTTAGTAGCTCAGTGGTTAACGCTGTTACCTCATACAACCAGGGATCTAGGTTTGATCCCAGCCCTGAGTGACTGTGTGGAGTTTGCATGTTCTCCCTCTTTCGGACTGGGTTTTCTCCAGGTACTCTGGTTTCCTGCCACAGTCTAAGGATGAGCAGGCTAGGTGGGTTGGCCACGCTGAATTTTCCTGTGGTGTTCAGGGATGTGGATTAATCATGGGAAATGTGGGGTTACAAGGATAGGGTAAAGGGTGGAATCAGTGTGGACTGAATGGGCCAAATGGCCTGCTTCCACACTGTGGGGATTCTATGATTCAAATATGGAGTAGGGTTTGAGAGTGGATATTATTACACTCAGGTACACAGACAGATTTCAGCCAACAAATCCAAGGCATATGTTGTGTTCTTTACATTTTACTGTATTGTTGGGAACTGTCAATACATTGAACAGAAAAAACACAATTCGTAGAGATCCTTTCACAGAAGGAAATCAGCAAACTAGTTTTTTTTGTAGTCTGCCTTCTCAACTGCCACTTCAACCAGCTTTTATTTGTAGCCGTATTTTTTTAAAAAAAGGAAATTGAGCTTCAACTTACAGTCTCATATGGTGAGATTTGAACTCCACTCTCTGAGTAATATAACCACTACACTACCATACACAGCACTTACGTTAACTTAGGTTCAACTTTAACGCTATATTTGAATATCTTGCTGAGATACATAGCTCACATGAGGAATAGTCACTTGGACCACTTAGCACAGGGAAGACCCAAACTGTGAAAGTATCTCATTTGTAAGAGAGAAATAAACGATTAAATATCTTGTTACCTGGTGTGACAAACTAAGGCATGCCCAGGACCCACCAAATAATTAGACGCACAGACTAGAGCTGAAAACAGGTGAGGTTTTAACAATCTGTCGCAGAGGTGTTGTTAAAAGTAAAAATTAGAAAGACAGTAGTAGAGATTATCTTCAACTACATCTTCCAACTCTCTGGTCCTAAACAGAACAATTTCTCTTCTTTGTACCTTTCCAAATTGAGAGTTCTTCCTGATTAAGGGTAATTAAGGTTGAAGGTAGTCTTTAGACTATAACCTTTCAGATGTGTAATTTAACTTCTTAAAGTTGTACTCTTAATGCAGATCCAGAGCTTTACAAATATTATCCCTCTATCATGATTGATTAAAAGATTCTAACAAACCAAGAAAACAGGGATAAAAATGCTGGAATTCATCACAAATCATTGGCAGGAAGGTAAAGGGAAAGGCATTATTTAAAAATAAGAAAATGTTAGTTTGTAAATATTGTCTTAGAATTTATAAATATTATTTCTAGAATTTCTAATATATGAATATACTTATTTAATTGGCGGTCAAGCAAAACATATTGCAATCATTAAAGATAAAGAGGAAATGTAGAATTGAAAAACTAATGTGATAAATCAGGAAAGTGAAGACATCAGGCAGAACATCCTGGTGAATAATGGAGTAAAATAGTTATGTAATTTGTCAGGCCTGTCAAAACTTTGTATATGGGGCTTAGCTTTTCAATTATTATTTTGTCTATCTTTTAGCAGCTGGAAATCTCATTAGTTGAAAAAACAAACGAGTGGGAAACACATAGAAATTGTTATGTCTTTCAAACCTGTTAATTTGTATGAGCAAGATAAAGCTAGAACACTGTGGATTGAAATGGACGAAGGACAACTAGGTTTATGTCCAACCATGGCTGATCTCACTACACATTACACGTGATAGATTTCACTATGTTTTTGTCTATGGCGCAGGGTCTGACTTGTTTCTTCTGCAGAGACGGATGCATCTGGGGTAAGAAAGCTGGAACAGAGTGGAGAAAAGCCAGATCAACACTGAGCCAGTGAAGATTCATTTAAATTCACCAGGTACCAGATTTTGGTCCTGGGCCTGAAATCAATGTGAGCGCAACACAACATCCATATGAGAGGTCTGCTGGCAAAGCAAAGAGAAGGGGTAGCATCCTGAGGGTCGATAGTATGCTGGGACTTGGGAAACATATGTGACCAGCGACATAACTGAATCCTGGTCTAGTGCTATTGTGGAGCAAGTGACAATGTTATATCTTGCCTGAGTGTCTTGTTAGAACCAGTGCGGGTGAGCAGTGTTATCTTAAGACTTTCCCTCCTCTCTCAACAATGATAGGTTACGCAAAGGCGTCAAAAACCCACTCCAATGAAAATACACCTTAACTTCTAGCAGCCATCACATCTTCTCACCAATATCATGTACAACTGTGGCATCTGCAATTGCCAAAGGATCAAGGCATCATGTCATTTATTGGAGTAACACACATTAAGTGCTTGTTGTGGCTGTAGACTAGCTGAACATTTAGAAATGGAAGTTCTTCCCACAGATGAATCTCCCTGGCTCCTCACGTGAAGCTGTGGTGGTCTCATGAATGTAATTGTTGACCCCTGTGCAACAGGAATCCAGCGCCTGCATTGCCCCATCTGTTTGGAAGCTCTATCTTCTACCCTCTCAGACATGACATTTACAGCCTGGCTACCGCTATCTGAGAAACCTCACTAAGGTTCACTGCCAATCATTGGAATAATCCAGAGGTGAAAGCGGTCACAGACACAGGAGCTATGAGATCCAATGTGATCTCAAGGCGGGCAGAGTCAGTTCAACTGGTCAAGCTTCCTGGTTACTGATGCTCTGACACATCTAAGTAGCTGATCCTTTGGCAATACAACCTGTGCTGAAAGAATGAACATTGTTGCCTCCCTTACCTTATGCTCCTCATCTCCTCACTTATTCTCCCTTGGTCTGCCTTAGCTGCCACATACACTGTGCACCACTGCTGCTCGACCCAACTTTGAGTAGTTCATTCCCGTTGCCAGGCTGACCTTACTTGGCATCAATGCGATTCTCAAAACTACCCTTATTTTGCCCCGTGATCCCTACCAGCTCAGTATTTCACAGTTGTTCTAGTGCTTGCAGCCCATGCGGTCAGGCAGATCTACTCTCACCATACTGAGAGTTTTTTTTATTATATGAGAGTCTTTCTGAAGCTTTTGAGGGGGAGGATCCAGTTGCTGTGGTCCACGTAGGTACCAACAACATAGGCAGGACTAAGGAAAAAGACCTGTTTTGGGATTATGAAAAGCTGGGAACAAAATTAAAAAACATGTCTTCAAGGGTCATATTCTCCGGATTGCTGCCCAAGCCACGTGCAAATTGGCGTTGGGAAACGAGGATCAGGGAAGTAAACACGTGGCTAAAAGAGTGGTGTGGGAAAGAGGGTTTCCTTTTCATCGGGCACTGGCATCAGTTCTGGGACAGGGGGGATCTATACCGCTGGGATGGACTCCACCTGAACAGGGCCGGGTTCAGTGTTCTGGCGAAAAGGGTAAATAGGATGGTTAATAGGGTTTTATACTAGTAAGTAGGGGGGGGTAGGGAGATGTGAGCATAAAGAGACAATAACAATTAATGGAAGGCAATGCAACAGGTTAGCAGGTGACGAGGAAGCTTCAACTCCATTGAAAATTAGGAAAAAAGTTAAAGGGAATGAGAAATCAAGAGCTGTTAGTAATGAAGGTAATAGGACCCAAAAAGAAGGTGCAAAAACTGGCATAAAGGCACTTTATCTGAATGCTTGGAGCATTCGAAACAAGGTGGATGAGTTGACAGTGCAAATCATGGCAAATGGGATGATTTAGTGGCCATTACAGAGACAATGGTTACAGGGTGGTCATAACCGGTAGTTAAACATCCGGGGGTATCAACCTGTTCGGGAGGACAGACAGGAAGGTAAGGGAGGTGGTGTTGTGCTGATTTTTAAGGATGATATCAGGGTGGTAGTGAGAGATGATATAGGTTCTACTGAACAAAACGTTGAACCCATTTTGGTGGAAATTAGGATTAGCAGGATGAAGAAGTCACCGATAGGTGTGGTCTATAGGCCACCAAATAATGACATCATGGTGGGGCGGGCAATAAACATAGAAATAGCTAATGCATATAAAAATGGTACAGTAATTATCATTGGGGATTTTAATTTACATATCGATTAGTCAAAACAGGTCAGTCGTGGCAACCTTGAGGAAGGGTTCATAGAATACATCAGTGATAATTTTCTTGAACAATATGGAATGGAACCTACGAGGGAGCAAGCTGTCCTAGACCTAGTCCCACGTAAGGAGACAGGAATAATTAATGATCTCACAGTTGGGATCCTCTTGGAAGGAGCGATCACAGTATGGTCGAATTCAAAGTACAGATGGAGTGTGATAATGTTAAATCCAGTACCTATGTCCTGTGCTTAAACAAAGGAGACCATGAAGGAATGAGGAGGAGTTAGCTAAGGTAGAATGGGAGCAAAAACTCTATGGTGGGTCAATTGAGGAACAGTGGAGGACTTTGAAAACGATTTTCACAGTGCTCAGAAGAAGTATATTCCAGTGATAAGGAAGAACTGTAGGAAAAGAGAGAGCCAGCCATGGATGTCTAAGGAAATAAAGGAAAGTATCAGATTGAAAAAAAAACACACACATATAAAAAAGCAAAGAGTAGTGGGAAACTAGTAGACTCGGAAATCTTTAAAGGCCAACAGAAAGCCACAAAAAAAGTTATAATGAAAAGTAAGATAGATAAGGAGAGTAAACTAGCTCAGAACATAAAAACAGGCAGTAAAACTTTCTATAAATATGTAAATCGTAAAAGTGTGGCGAAGGTAAACATTGGTCCTTTAGAGGATGAGAAGGCTAATTTAATAACTGGGCATGAGGGAATAACCAAGGCATTAAACAGTTATTACATGTCGGTCTTCACAGTGGCAGACAGAAATAACATGCCGAAAACTAATGGCAACAAGGTGAGGACCTAAAAACCATCATCATCACTAAGGAGGCAGTGCTGGGCAAGCTAATGGGGCTAAAGGTAGACAAGTCTCCTGGCCCTGATGAAATGCATCCCAGGGTGCTAAAAGAGGTGATGGGGATATAGCAAATGCACTAGCAATTATTTATCAAAATTCACTGGACTCTGGGGTGGTTCCCGCAGATTGAAAAACAGCGACTGTGACGCCACTGTTTAAAAAAGAAAGTAGACAAAAAGCAGGTAACTCTTGGCCAGCAGTTAGCTTAACTTCGGCAGTGGGGAAAATGCTGGAATCTATCATTAGGGAAGAAATAGCAAGACGTCTGGATATCAGTTGTCCCATTGGGAATACCCAGCATGGCTTCATGAAGGGTAGGGCATTTTTAATTAATTTGGTAGAATTCTTTGACGACATTACTTGCATCGTGGACAATGGGGAACCTGTGGATATCGTGTATCTAGATTTCCAGAAGGCATTTGACAAGATGCCACACCAAAGGCTGTTACATAAGATGAAGTTACAAGGTATTACAGGTAGTGTATTGGCATGAATAGATGATTGGTTGACCAGTAGAAAGCAAAGAGTAGGGGTAAATAGTTGTTTTTCTCATTGGCATTCAGTAGCTAGTGGTGTGCCTCAGGGATCAGTGTTGGGACTGCAATTGTTTACAATTTACATAGATGATTTGGAGTTGGGGGCTAAGTGTGGTGTGTCAAAATTTGCAGATGACACTAAGATGAGTGGTAGAGCAAAGTGTGCAGAAGACACTGAATGTCTGCAGAGGGATATAGATAGTCTGAGTGTGTGGGAAAAGGTCTGGCAGATGGAGTACAATGTTGATAAGTGTGATGTCATCCATTTTGGTAGGAATAACGGGAAAAAATACTATGTTTTAAATGGTGAAAAATTAAATGGTGAAACACACTGCTGTGCAGAGGGACTTGGGTGTCTTTGTGCATGAATCACTAATAGTAGGATTGCAGGTGCAGCAGGTAATTAAAAAGGCAAATGGAATTTTGTCTGCCATTGCTCGAAGGATGGAGTTTAAAAACAGGGAGGCTGTGCTGCAGCTGTATCGTGTCCTGCTGAGGCCACACCTGGAGTACTGTGTGCAGTTTTGGTCTCCTTACTTGAGAAGATATATAATACCACTGGAGGGGGTGCAGAGGAGATTCACTCGGTTGATTCTAGAGTTGGGAGGGTTGGATTTTGAGGAGATACTGAGTAGACTGTGATTATGCTCATTGGAATTTAGAAGAATGAGGGGCGATCTTATGGAAACGTATAATATTATGTGATAAGGTGGGGGCAGGGAGGTTGTTTCTGCTAGCAGGTGAAACTAGGACTAGAGGGCATTGCCTCAAAATAAAGGGAAAAAGATGTAGGACTGAGGTCAGGAGGAACTTCTTCACCCGAAGGGTTGTGAATCTGTGGAATTCCTGGCCCAGTGAAGCAGTTGAAGCTACCTCGCTGCATGTTTTTAAGGCAAAGCTAGATAAACTTTTAAACAGTAAAGGAATTAAGGGCTATGGTGAGTGGGCGGGTAAGTGGAACTGAGTCTCAAAAAGATCAGCCATGATCTTATTAATTGGTGGGACAGGCTTGAGGGGCTGAATGGCCTGCTCTTGCTCCTAGTTCTTATGTTAGGTAAAAGTGTAGGTTTTAAGGGAAGAGATTGGCAGAAATCATTGCAGAATAATTTCCTGAGCTAATGGTCCCAGCAGCCAAGGATACGACTGCCAAAGGTGGGCTAAAGGATATTAGAATTTTCAAGAAGCCAGAACAATGGGAGCACACAGATCTCAGTGGTTGTAAGTTTGAAGCAGTCTACAGAAATAGGAAGAGGTGAGGCCATGGACGGATTTGAAAATATTTTGTGGCTACAATGTATATGGGGGAGATTGGGGGAGGGGGAAATGGGGTGAGGTTGGAGGTGTGGGGGAAAGGAAAGATTTCCTCCGTGTGCAATGAGTGGCAGAACAGTTGAATATTTTTGGAAATCAGCTAAGTGTCATTTTGGCAAGTATTGTGGTGAGTTTCTCACAAGTCTTTGCAAGTTTTCTTGTGCTGACATCCAAAACTCTTCTCAATAGCTACAGAGCCATTTGTATAAAGGTGAAGCAGAGCTGTCACCTCGCCACATTAGTATGGCCACCTACCCCTTCATGTCATTGTGAGAATATAAGGATGGATTCTACAGTCTTGCGTGTTTCACTTTACAGATGTGGATATTTATATTGAACTGTCTCTCAAGGATTTCGCATACAAACAGTTTCCTCTTTCAAACAGAATTTAATCAGTTTGACATTTCGAAATGAAAGTTGAGAAGTGTTATCAGGAAACACTGTAGAGGAACTGCACAGCATAATATTGGGAGCAGGTCTAAAGTGTAAGGCCAGTGCTCAGGGACAAATGTTGGGAGCAGTAAATGGATGGGGTAGAGCCCCTTTTGGAGCAGATTGTGTGTGAACAATAGAAGAAGCAGGTTTGATGACAAACAGCCCTCTAATGGAAAGCAATGTCATTGTTGATTATCTGATTTCTTAAAACCATGGCTTACAATATTTAAACTGCTCATTAATTCTAGTAAAACACTCCAAGCATCTGTCATTTTAGCTCAAAGTCTTCTAGTCATTTTCATTTCAAATGAGCACGGGGAGGGAGCGTGTTGATGTCTGAACACAGACAACAGCGAGACATTTTGTCCAATTCAAAGAGCTGTCGCTTGAAGTCAGCAGAGTCAGTATCTCTCTCTGTCCTGTCAAACATAATTACTGTTTCAAAGACAGGCTCAAAGTGGAGGATCGGTTAAATGCCAAACTGATTAAAATTCTGTATGAAAGACAGAATTGTTACTGTTGGAGTAGCATCTGTGCAGAATAGAGATTGTGGCTGGAATATTCCCCACTGAAAAAGTATATTCAGGAAACAGGGCACTTTCCAGGTCCTGATCATCCTTTGTGTTACAGGAGGCAGTCAATTAACAAGCTGCTGAGTGTCTTTTGTCCAATTTGGGCTTGCACCAGATTCAACAGGGTCAATGAGATGCCCATAGTGATTGGCAGAGCGCAGCCCCGTTGAAAACAATGAGTGCTGCTCAGGTGCACAGAGGAGGAGTGATTGGAAAAATTTAAAGAGTTATTGCCAAAGTTGGAAATGATGGCAACATCCTGATACCCAGCACACTTCATTCTACCCATGTGCAAAAGAATCACTTTCAGTTGAAAACATTTCCCAGTAAATGTGTTCCAAAGTACAATTTGGCTCCTATAACGTACATGTTTCATAGGGCTCTGAAATTATCTGAAATTCTGAGCTGCTCTTGCCTCCTGAGGGGAGACAACCTGCAGGCACAGCATCCTGTGTAACATTTGGAAAATATGTGAAATGTCAAAATAGAGGCTAATTAAACGTGTAAATACATTAATTCCCTATCCGTCTTCAAAGCCAATTCCACTGGGGTAGGGCTGATGCTGGTCAAATTGAGTGCTATTTGGAAATATTGCATTTCTTTATCCTTAGTTCTTTCTGTGGATATAGGTGTGACTGGTAATTAGGCCTACGTCCCGAACTGCAATTGAATTGAATAGCTTGCTAGCTTATTTCTGAATCAACCACAATACTGTGCACCTGGAGCTAAGTGCAGATTATAAAACCTTTCTTAGCTTTATACTCTAGAACAGCTAGTAAAATATGTTTGCATCAGTTGTCATCATGAGATTTGAATGCATGCCCCTACAGCACAAGCCTTGGCCTCTAGATTACCGATCAATTGACATCATCAGTGCATCACCTTTTTTCCACAGGCTGGGGCAGATATTATCACCTATGCAGATTTCTAAGTTAATGGACCGGCTTTTGGTGGAGTACTTTACATCCAGGGCATTGAATGTGCAGACTTTTCTTTGTATTCTTCAACTCAAGATTTGCGCTGTTCCTTGCTGTAATTCCTTGTAATGGCACCATGGTAGCAAGGGCAATATGGCACCTTGGGGCTCAGTGAATGACAGGAACAAATATTCATCTTGACCAAGGCGAATTAACGATTGAGAAAGAAACAGAAAAGAAAGAATCGGGTGAATTGGAGTTGTCAGGTACAGGAAAAGGGAAAGAAATCTATTCACTCATGGCTGGTGGACATGCCTGACTAGGCCAATGTGTATTCCCTATCCTTATACAATTACTCTTGAAGATAATGATTGGGTTGAAAGAGACAGAAAAGGCAGAAGGGAAAATGAAAATAAAGTAAAATAAATTTTAATCCACTCTAATGGAGTATGCTATATGCAGCAATGAGATTAAATGCTTAAAATATTTCCATTTACGGTCAGAGTGTTTTCTTGAAATTGCATCAACAATTATCCCATCATTAAAAGTGAACTAACTCTACAGTAGCTGGTATCCTGTCATCAAGTTACCCTTTATGTACACATGGAGAGTCCTTGACTGTGATCCAGCTCCCTCAGAGCCAGCCGTCAGAGTGAACAGAACCTCTGATACTCCTGTTTATATCCGTCAGCCAGGGGTCCCTGATTGGACCAGATTAACAGCCCCAATCAGGGAATTCATATTCTATGATGTCCACCTGGCTGATCTTATTACAATCACTGCAAAAAGGATAGTAATTATGACTGCTAAAAAACAGTGAGCAGTTTTACATGTAATTATTGTGCAGGTTCTTTAAAATACTAGGGAGGAGACATTCATTTCGACAAAGTGAAGGGTAGAGGAAAGGGCCAACAAGTCAGGGGTTTTCATCTCACGGTGAATCACTTAATTCCCTGAATTTAGTGGCTAATTCGTGTGTTAGGCATACACCATTAACACACCATTATATTACATCAAAATCCAATCCAGTATGTGACTGTTAAGAGCCAGGGGTTAACACTGAACCACAGCTAACCCCACAAAATGAGATTTTTAAGAGCCTGAGGTATCCCTCTACATCTATCCTTACTCACAAATTCATAACCCATTCTAACAGCGCAATGAAGTAATGAGATACAAGATACTTGATGTTAGGATTACACAGAAGTAGCAATATAAGTGATTCTAACTTGATTCTGAAGACATACCTGATAATCTTCTATTGGTCTACTTGTGTTTTTTAAACATAATTACTTAGTGTGCGCCCTTATCAAAATCCTTAATCGAACTGACACTGAAGTGGAGTGCTGAAGGAATGCTGCACTGTTTGAAGTGTCATTTTTCAGATGAGAAATTAGGTTGAGGCTCCCAGCCCTTCACTCCACCCACACTCGATAACAAGGTATAGGACTGGATAAACACAGAAGGCCAAGCAGTATCAGAGGAGCAGAAAAGCTGATGTTTTGGGCCTAGACCATTCATCAGAAAGGGGGGAAGGGAAGGGGGTTCTGAAATAAATAGGGAGAGAGAGGAAGGCGTATAGATGATGGATAGAGGAGAGGATAGGTGGAGAGGAGATAGGCAGGTCAAAGAGGCAGGGATGGAGCCAGTAAAAGTGAGTGTACGTGGGGAATTAGGGAAGGGACAGGTAAGTCCACGGAGGGCGGACAGGTCAAGGGGGCAGGATGAGGCTAGTGGGTAGGAGATGGGGGTGGGGCTTGAAGTGGGCGGAGGGGATAGGTAGGAGGGAGGACAGGTTAGGGAGGCGTGGACGAGTTGGGCTAGTTTTGGGATGCGGTCAGGGGAGGGGAGATTTTGAATCTTGTGAAGTCTACATTGATACCATAGGGCTGCAGGGTTCCCAAGCAGAATTTGAGTTGCTGTTTCTGCAACCTTCGGGTAGCATCGTTGTGGCAATGCAGGAGGCCCAGGATGGACATGTCGTCTGAGGAATGGGAGGGGGAGTTGAAATGGTTCACGACTGGGAGGTGCAGTTGTTTAGTGCGAAGCGTAGGTGTTCCACAAAGTGGTCCCCAAGCGTCTGTTTGATTTCCCTGATGTGGAGGAGGCCACAACAGGAACAACGGATACTGTATACTGATCCTTCGTCCCCACTTTGCAGAAACCTGGGGGGGATTCCAATGCAAACAAGTCCCACAAAGTGGATTATCTGCCTCCTCAGTTGTTCTTTGCAATGAAGAGCCAACTTCTATCACTCAGCTGAGCTAATCAACTGGCAACTGTTTCTCACATTTACAGACAGTTTATGCGTGTTATTGACTTCTTCAGCCCCATGTTGCAGAAGGGTCAACCCCAAGCAAACATTTCCTTTTGACAAAACAGAATGAAGGCTGGAATGTTCAAACAAGAGTTTGGAAGGATTTCAAAGTTTTTTTCTTCGTCATGATCAAACTTCTTCCAGGGAAGTTTCTTTGAGCTGGGAATTTGTTTGCTTCCTCATTGTGATTCCCCATAAGCAGGGTAAGCTCAAAGGATCAAAAAGGCCTAATCCTGCCCATGTTAATGATATATTCTCAGGACAAAAGAATGGAACTACAAATGTTACATGTCTCTTTTGTAAAGTCTTATTTTGTAACATGTCCTAAAAGATTGTTTCTTGAAAGAAAATTGTGCCCTATTGTAGCTGAGGTGCCTCATAAACAGCTATGATCAAATTGAATGGTGGAGACAGCTTGAGGAACTGGATAGTCTCCTGAAATACAAGCACACACTGTGACAGAATTAATTATCCTAATCAAAACCTTTGAGTGGCATTTAATGCCCTTTGAAGAGGTGAGGAGGATTATTCTCCTCTCCAGTGCTCATGGATCCTTGAAACTCTCTTCCTCAGGAAGTAGTGGAGGCAGGGTCATTGAACATATTTAAGGCAGAAGTAGACAGATTCTGTTTAATGAAGGAGTCAGAGATTAAAGGGAGAGGGCAGGAATGTGGGGCTGGGTTTTCCAAGGAGTGGTGATCACAGTCACATTACTACTCCAGTCCTACGGACAAGGGTCTCAGAGGTGGGAGGGTCATTGGGCCCCAGGGGGTGAGTTATAGTGGATCTTGGGTGAGATGATGTAGCTGGGTCCTTAGATCCCATGGGTCCAAGGTGAGAGGGATTTGTCAATGTGGCAGAGCAGGGGTTTTGAGGCTGGCAACAGATGATGAGGAGTGTTGTGTCCCAGGCATGGAATGGGTATGTCAGCTTGAGGAGGGAAGAGGGTTTGGCCAGTCCTTAGTGAAGAGAGGCTTCCGGATCCTAGGGTGAGAGGGAAGTCCAAGGAGGTGGCTTTTGGATTCTATGGGGAAGTAGGATGAGGGTTTTGCTGGATCATGGTGGGGGAAGATTAGGGTTGCTGGGTCACAAGGACAAGGTCAGAGTTTAGGTGATGCAAAGGGTCTGAGAGGAGTGGTTGGGGGTATGTACGGTATTATTGGGCATCAGTATAATAGTTACCCAGCAATTAGATGAAGCTTTTAATTGTCCAACAGTTTCTGGGTATCAATTAACTGCGGCAGAAACTTCAGGAGGGATGATCCAATTTAAATGGAATATTTTGGGAAAGTTCTAGTTGCAGAGATATTGTCGTTCAGAATATTCAATTTCCTGGGTCTGTTACGTCAGGGACAGCATGGGGTCCTGATGTATAACTCCCATCCACACTGCAGGAAAGGCAACTGGCCATTGGATAATCCCTTTGTGTATTTGTCACCACAATCAGATCGGCTGTTATCTTATTCAAGCAGGGGCCCCCCAGCCAAATGAATTCCATAGCTGAATATCCCATGGAGTGCCTTCCTGGCATATCAGGAATTGAGCCCCTTAAAGGACCAAATAAAGTCATCTACATGCTGTCCCGGGTATTAATCCAGTGGGAGGCTCTGACATTATGTGGGATGTATGACATGCAAACCTGTGTGGGTTGATCGTGGTCACCCAGGAGGGGCCCTCATTCAAAAGAGTTTAATGCTTGAGTAGGAATGCAGGAACATGGAGGAGACAATGGCCTAGTGATATTATCACTGGGCTGATAATCTAGAGACTCACACAGTATTCTGGGGCCCTGGGTTCAAGTCCTGCCATGGCAGATGGTGGAATTTGAATTCAATAAAAAATAATCTGGAATTAAGAATCTAATGATAATTATGAATCCATTGTCAGAAAAACCCATCTGGTTCACAAATGTCCTTTAGTGAGGGAAGCTCCCATCCTTACCTGGCCTGGACCACGTGTGACTCCAGGCCCACATCGATGTGGTTGACAGTTAACTGCCCTCTGTAGGGGTAATTAGGAATGGGTTATAAATGTTGGCCTGCGCAGTGATGCCCACATCCTTTTCAAAAAACTGAGCCACATGAGTAGATATTAGGACTGAGTATGAGAAGACCAAAAGCTTGGCCAAAGAGATTATTAAGAGTTGTTGGAAGGAGAAGAAAGCAAGAAAGTAGTGGAGAAGTTGAAGAAGGGAATTCTAAAAGTTAGTGCTTTGACAGCTGTAGGCTCTATAAGCCAATGCTCACACATTCACAAACATACCCACTTTAAAGCTTTGTAGACCAATGCCCTGTATTATGTTAGACACTTTGAATCATGCCACCACTCTTTTCTTGATTTCATGTGAATGACTCTAAACTGGTTGATGTAGATTTCTATGGACTGAGTTTGTCACTTGGTGGTTGAATGGAACATCGAAAAAGAAAATAGTACTGTGACCAAAGAACTGCATTTGAGAACACAAAGGCAGGCTGGGAAGCTATTGGCCATGACACAGATTTACCTGAAGGTTGCAAGGTTATTGTTAAGCTTTGCTGATGTTGTGAGGGACTTATGGCCCATTGTTTCAGTGAACATAAAATTTTTCCACTGCATATTGGAGATTGGTAAGGATATTAGATACTTGAACAGCTTCTTGTGTTAAACTAAGAATAATTTTGGAAGGGCTGTCAGAAAAATACTTCTGCCAATAGCTTTGAACAGGACAGTGATGTAATTAAGAACTAATTAAATGGATCAAAACAGGAATTATGTTACATTGCACATTGTCATTGCAAGAAAGATGTATAATGAAAGACTTTGAAAATAGCTTGCTGCTGAGGCTGGAAAAAACAGTTTGGTCACCTACTCCAAAAACGTGCTGTGAGATCTGTTGATGGACCACCATCTGACACAAATTTTAGCTTGAGGGATTTGTAACCAACTAGTGTCATTTTGAGTATGTACTATTGCTTAGTACTTTAATAAATGTCCATCATATTAAGTGAAATGGTATCCAAGTATTTGTGTGTCATTGACATCTTTAGATTAAAAAGGGGGTCCTGCAGCACAAACGTCACATAGAAAAGTGCAAAATGGAGAAACAATTAGCCAGAATTGGAGAAGATATCAGTGGGATGTAGGTTGGGAGGTGGTTCCAGAGATAGGGAGGGGTGATATCATTAAATGATTTGAAAACAAAGACAAGCATTGTACAACTAAGGCATTGTTCTGGACCAGGATACAATGTAGACTATTGACTGCAAGAATGATGGGTGACCTGGTGTGAGTTATGATATAGACAGCAGATACAAAGATAAGAATCATCAGCCTAGCTCCTTTACAGTGCTCACACAGTGTTCTTATTCCAACTTAGTTCGTTGGAAAGAGAAACAATTTATCGCAACAAATCCAATGTGTATGTTCACAATAGCTGTCAGTAGATAATGAAGAGTTTACATGCCTCCGTTTCATTACAAGTCTGTAGTCGACTGTTCTGCATTGTCAAAAAGCTTGACAACATCTCTGTCTAGGCTCACACATGAAAAGCAATGAATTAGCTCTGAAAGAGCTGGTGGCAAATTGGTGGCAAACCAGCATTCCTGGTTCCCCAGCATTTGACAATCCTTTTCAAAGTACATTGCAACGGAGAATGGGATCAGGAATTGTTGCCATTTCCAAGCTTGTTATTTACACAGTTTCATTAAAAGATAGAATAGTGAATGAGTCCTTTCAGCCCATCATGCCTGTGCTCGTTCATATTGATGTTCTGATTTTATCCCTTTCTGTTACCCATTTCTCATGTCCCCACAAGATTTTCCACTTCAGTCGATTATTCATTTCTCTGTTGAAAGCAACAGTTGAATTTGTTTTGTCTACCCATACCTTTCAGATCATAACTTGCTAATTGAATACTTTTTATTCATCTCAGTTCTGTTTCTTTTGCCAATGACTTTAAACATGCGTCCTCTGGTTCCTGATCATTCTATCAATAGAAACATTTTCTTCCGATCTAGTTGACCAAATTATGAATACCTTAATCAAATCTCTCCTTAACCTTCCCTGCACTAGAGAGAAAAATCTCAACTTTTTTAGGCTATTGTTATTACAGAATCTTTCATCCCTGTTGTCATTCCAAGGTTTGACATACATCGAAAGAATCACCATGCTTGCAGCATTTTTGATATCTGGCTTTCTTTATCATTCACTTCTTTTCCATGATGTGTCCATTTTGGTAACCGCCCATCTTAATATGTTAGGAGAGTTCTTCTTGGAGGCAATTCTGAACAATATGTTTTTTAGGTTCAAAGTTGTTTTCATCAATAGCTTGTGTAGCGGTCCATGTTAAACTTAAGACATGCAGTGGTTACCTTTGGCATGGGTTTCGGTGAAATTGTGCAAAATAATTCAGTGTAATTTTCCAGAAATTGACAAAACCAACAGAAATGATTGTGAAAATTTAATACCAAATTATGTTTGGAACAACTCAAAACTCTGCAAACTTCCACACTTGTTTCAATAAATTCACAATTAAAATCAGTCCTGCCCAGAAAACTGGACATGACTCAGATTACATTAACCACTACTGGCAGGTTTCCACTAGTTGTGCCCATTCATGGGTTATTGAGGAAACTCTTAAAATTACCATAAAGAAACTGGTTACTGTTACAGGAAAGATGTGGAAGCATTGGAGAAGGTGCAAAGGAGATTTATTTGGATATTGCCTGGAATGGAGGGAAGGTCTTACAAGGAAAGGTTGAGAGAGCTAGGGCTTTTCTGTTTAGACTGATGAAGGATGAGAGGTAACTTGAGTGAGGTGTACAAAATGGTCAGAGGTATAGATAGAGTGGACAGCCAGAGATTTTTTCCCAGGGTGGAGGTAGTTATTACAAGGGGGCATAGCTTTAAAATGAGTGGAGGTAGATATAGGCGAGACGTCAGAGGTCGGCGCTTCACTCAGAGAGTGGTCAGGGTGTGGAATGCATTGCTGGAGATGGTAGTGGAGTCGGCCTCGTTAGGGGCATTTAAGCGGCTATTAGATAGGCATATGGATGATAGTGTAAGGTAGGGGTGGAGGTTAGATAGACCTTAGGATTAGGGTAAAAGTTCAGCACAACATCATGGGCCAAAGGGCCAGTATTGTGCTGTACTGTGCTATGTTCTATGTTCTATCTTCTACTGTGCCCATTTTCAATTATTTCAAGTTAGGTTTCCTCCAAATACAAAAGGTTTATTTTTGGCAATGGATCTATTTTCAGCTATACTGATGAAATTACCACTTATCACTCTTAAATATATCAAGGAACACTTTATTAGTACAAACATTTTATTTTTATTTTAGTTTCTAAGGTCTTACCCCAAAGTATTAAGCTTTAAGAAAGGATTTGCCAGGAGTCAGTTGATACATTATTCCCATCCCTGCGAAAGGTAATGGGCCTACATCTTTCAGTCTCTGGGTTGTCAGGGGCTGAATCCAAAATGTGCACCACGACCCCATTGGAAGTCCTGACACACTGCCATCTTTGGGAACTGGCTAGGAACTTCCAGTGGGCATTTCCCCATTTTCTCTGGCACCTGCCTCTAAAGCCTCCAAATAATAATTAGAGCCAGAAATTTCAGACAATTACGGGGCAGTTACCTGAATAGTTACCCAGAACAGAATGACCCCAGACTAATTCCAGGATACCAATATAATTGACTCTTCAGTTGCTCACACTGACCTCCTGTACTCTCCCAAGCTGATCAAAATAACTACAGGCCACTGTTGAACTTGCCTCCTGCCCCTACTTGACAACTATGCCACCACCCGACAACCTGTCAATCCCCTGACTGAATAACCTTTCACCACCCAGTCAGATTACCACATTCCCACCCACCCATTAAACATCTACCCACCTCAATCATTTTCCCTCCTGTCTACCTGCCTCCCCACTGAACTGCCATGTCACTCACTCACGGATTCACCTCAACCACCTATGCAGTGTACTACCCTGTCCATTTTTCAACCATGCACCCATTCCCTAACATTCACATTGGACCTTTAAGCTGAACATATAGCAGCTAAAGAGAGCCCTTCATCACCCCACCCATCACCCCCATGTCACATTGTAATGAAGCTCATCCTCAGTCTAGCAATTTGAAAAAGGCTTGGAACACCAGTGGAAAGGTATCAAGGCTCAGAAACATAGGTTGGAGCAGTGATCCAGTGGTGATTGCCATTTCACAAAATATCTGTGCAAAAAAACTTGTACTTGGATACGGAAGCAGTGAATTAATCTTCTGAGGATGGCGTCAGAACATGCACAATCTTCAGCACATGCTAAAATTCATTGTTTATTTCATCATCAAGTCTGGTCATTTTTTTTCCATTTAGTGATCCTTTGCATTCTGCAGATGAAAATTGAAAGCATTCTGAATCAAAGATTTTAAAGCAAGGTCCTGTGACGCTAGAACCTTCAGACTCAACTCCAAGGGTGATTTCAAAAACATCGATTTTCCGAATTTTTATGTATTTCTTGAATTACAAAGTCTAATGGTCTGGAATTTGCAAGTCAAGCCTATTTTAAAATTAGCATCTACTGATCCAATATGGGGTGGTGTGCACTCCATAAAGGGATAACTGATAACTCAAATTATGACGTGGCAATAGTAGAATGGTTAACATGCAGATGATGTTAATGAAGACACACATGAAGATCAGAGAACAGCTTGTGAACCGATCATATGATCAATAAAAGCAAAATTTCCTTTATGTTTATTTCTTTTATGGTTACTGGTCTGCAACTCCTTTGATTCGACTTTTTAAGATGTTGATCAATGAGTTAACAGCTGCTGATAAATTAATCAGCACAGGTGCTGAAATTACTGGAGGCCATTAGTTCAGCCCTTCCATCCTGTATGAGAGTGTCTCAGATACTTGAAATTTTGTGTATTAACGCAATTAACACAGTCTCCTTGCGTTTTCATTTGGTAGTGCCTTAGAGTGTTTGATAGAACAGTGTAGACGTAGCTCTACTTGGAATCGAGCCATGCTGCGCATGCCCTTGAAGTGCGTGGTGGAAAATGGAGGTGAAACTTTGCTCCATGTTTAACCCAAATATAACTTCTTTGAGAATACTTGTGACAGTATATATGGAGCTTTATTCTGATCTATGCTGATTCCTGTGAGTATTTGCTGGTACAGTGTGGAAGGAATTTTACTCTGTATCTGATGTGCACTGTACCTGCCCTGGGATAGCATTGGCATCTATCACAAGATTTAAAAGAAAACATATCCAAGTTGCTGCCACTTAACAACTTTCAGATTGACGAATAAATCACACACTTTACAGTTAACATATTCTGTGATTCCCGTTCTAATTTTAAACAAAACTGACTTGCAGGTGAATAATGATATGTTCCATTGCAAACAATTTGAATTTCGTTGGTATTTAATTAATATTCAGTGAAGCAGATTTTCATTATCTAAGATTCAAAATCTTGCTCAGTGTAACAACTTAACATTTCAAATATTCTCAGTTGTGTGGCCTTTGAAATAAGCATTATAGCTTGAAAAAGTCATGACCTTTTCAACAAACACATGGTCTTTATAAATGTTTCAACTGCAAGCTGTGACAAACAAGATATCTAAAGGCCACCCAAGTTATTATCAACACTTTCTGCATGGGTGAGACATACTTTGACACAGTGGTACTTACAATGAGGCCTGCAGGTTATTAGCAGCTCACCACCTTCTCAACTTGAGATTTATCATGCGCGTATCAACTCCACTGTGTGACTGTTCAAATAGAATTTTTAAAAATCAAAGAACAAATATTGGTAGATAATTTTGAAAGTATTTTCAAAAGGTTTCTTAATTTTATAGCATGTTTTTGATGGCAATTGTTTTTTGCTTCTTCTCTGAGAAATGATTTCAGTCCATTTAATGCTTTGCTCCATGTGTAAACTTTAATGTCCTCTCTCTTTAAATGGAAAGCACACAGCAGAGGTATCGTGCACAATGTCCTTATCAGTGCACTTCTCTAAATATCCCCTTTTCGTAAAGAAACCAAGAAGAAAAATGCACGTACCAATAGATTCTCAGTTCCCAAAGTACAGAGCCTGTATGAAAAAGCTATCGTATATGAACAAAAACTGTTTGTTCATTCCAGTCAGTCCTACTTTCATCAGTCTTTGCATAATCTTTAAAGCATCCATATCTTCTAATGGTACGTATGTCAGTTTTTGCTGGCTGTTTCTCTGGTGTTCAATTGGTTGCCCTTGCTTTATGAGAGTTATTCTGAATCCTGTCTTGTTGGCATCATACAGCAAGCAAATTTATTTTTGCTTTCAGAGTATCTCAGCACTGGCATGGTTGCCACTGAGCTTTGAACCTCTTTCAGCTGAGCTGAGTAAATCCTGCTTCATGGTTACTATATGGAATTGCAGATTTTTATTCTTCCTGTTGTAGTGGGCCCTCAGTCCTGTTTGCATTTTTGGGCCCCATAAAAACATATGAACTTTCATATCAGAATCAGAAGTTGCCTATTTGTCCTCCCAAGACTGCTCCACAATTCAAAATTATGCCTTTATGTGTTAGGAATCCAAGCACACTTCTACTCATGATATTCTTCGATTGTTCTGTCTAACGCAGTTCTTTCTATGTCTACCTGAAAATGTCCAGTAGCCTTATCTCCATCATCTCCTGTGGCAGGGAGTTCCAAAGATGCACAGCGTACTAAAATAAGAGAGATCTCTCCTCACCTTTGTCTTAAAAAGATGACCCATGTTTTCCAAACAATGCCCCCAGGTTTAGGATGTGCCTTGGAGAGGAAACGTTGGGCCAGATTTTCCGAAGAATGGCAATCTCATGCAGATCCTGCATGATGGTCATCAAGTTAACTGACCTATAGTTTCCTGTTTCCTGCCTCCCTTCCCTTCTTGAATGCAGAAGTTTTTTTTTACTTGCTGTATTCCAGTCTCATGGAGCCATTCCAGAATTGAGTGAACTTTAAAAAAATTAACTTATGTGCATCTTCTGCCTCATGCAACACTACCTTTAAGACTACGATGAGGTTAATTATGATTCAAGGAATTGTTAATCTGCAGCTCCACCAATTTGCACCATACTACTTCTTTATTAATTAACATTTTAGTAGGTTCCTCTCTTACCTTCCATCTTCTGATTTACAGTTTTACGGGGATGTTTTTTCTGTCATCTGTAGTGAAGGCAGAAGCAAAATATTTGTTCCTGTCAACTAACATTTCTTTATTATCTACTATTAACTCCCCATCGTCACTCCCTAGAGGACATATACTTGCTTTGCTTTTTATAACTGCTAATTAGCTACAGAAGCTCTTACTATCCACTTTAACATTTCCAGCTGGCTTCCTCTCATTTCCTAATTTCTTTCTCCTGATCAATCTTTTAGTCATCCTCTTCTGGTATTTTTATTGTGTTCAGTCATTTAGTCTGCCACTCTTCTTTGCACTTTTATAGGTTTTTTTCTTAGGTTAGATGCTTTCCTCGCTTCTTTACCCATTTTGTACACGTCAATGAAGCTCAAATTCTTGTATGTAGCATCCTGACGGCTTCCTTCTGCAATCATTACATTAATCATCACAAGGCATTTCTTACTTTTGGACTTGACTGGGCTTCTTTCCATTGGAGTATAGAAGAATGAGGGATGACTTGGTTGGAGTACATCAAAATCCTGAATGGTCCTGACAAGGTGGCCATAGAAAGAATGTTTCCTTTTGTTGGTGAATACAGAGCAAGGAGCTTCAGTTTATAAATTATAGGTTGTGTATTTTAGGACAGAGATGAGGAGAAATGTTTTTTCTTCATGGCTTGAACAACTTTGGAACCCATTGCCTCAGAGATTTCTGGGGGTGGAGTCAATGGTTTTATTTATAGCTGTTTTGAAGACTCCAATGAGACCTTGGGCGTAAGAGTCCTGTGCCTATGTACTGCAGCCTCAGCACTGATCCCAGGTCTGTGCTTCAGAAAGCCTTCACAAAATGGTCGCTATTTGCTGCCTCAGAACTAACAAACCACAAGTTATCAAAATAAGGCTTGTGAAAATGGTCTGGGAACCTGTACTTCCTCAGACAGGGAATCCAGGCCATGAAGCAATGACTTAGAAAGTTAGACTAAGTCTTCAGGAGTCTTATCAAGAAGCTGTATTCCACATAAGGGGGAGTAGAAATTTGGAATTCTTTACCCCCACATAAACTGTTGAATGCTTTGGCATACACAATTGTTTGTTGAATGAATGTGGTTACATTTACTGTTGGATGGTAACAATGGCTAGTCTATTTATAAAACACTCACCAATTTTAAGAAGGATGTTTTTGCATTTTTCTACCTTTTCACACACACATGTCAGCTAATAGTATGCCAAGACCTGAAGGAATGTGAGATTAATGCCAGAAGAAACTCTCCGTAATCTGTTCGGCAATGCTCCTCAGCTCTCTTAATTCACTGGTGTGACACTTTTAATTTCCTGTAACAACAATCATGTGACCTCTCTGAGAATTTTCCAGACGATTCAACTTATTAGTAATTAGTCTCTGTTCAGGGCCAGATTGCGGCATGTATCACACCTCATGAGGAGGTGGACTGAAACGACTGAGAATTTTGTGTACAATCTTTCAACCAGCAAATACAAAGTATAATTTTGATCCTTATTTCTGCCAGTTTGATGCTAAGATGATTTGGTTTGAAAGCTCACATGGCTTTAATTTTGGGTACGTTCATGCATCCCCCTAGATGCAATATGCTTATATGGTGTGATTATATCAATGATTTGTGTATTTGACTATGGAATTGCTACAAGAATTCTAGAATTTCACCCCTTGAAAAGAAAATGTCTGGGCATTAAGTTATAAGTATTACATAGATCCGTATATGGTGGGCTGGGAAAAATATATCAATATTCTAATGATGACAATTTTGTTTTTTGTCCCAATTGTATGTTTTATTGAAAAACTGTGCTCAAATATGAATGAATTTTGGTATATGATGCTATAACATGATATTTAATGATACAAATACATATGATACAATGTGATTTGCAAAGTATACGGTATATAATTTTACGTATAAAGATAAGAGTAAGCTGCCGGCTATGTGAATAACACCATCAGGATAGTGTTTGATCTCCTTTCAGACTGAGGTAGACTCAGAGCCTGCCTCCTTGCTCTACCTTGTAGTACAATCATAGCACAAGCCATACTTTGGCAATCGTCAAAATAATTGAGGCTGCTACTTACAGAAGAGCGAATATGCAATACAATAAAATATACTATGGAATATTATGTAATGATACGCACACCACAGCCACCAAGATAAGATTCCCTTCCACTCTCCTCAGGAGCGGTGTGGTACCATTCCAAACTCACATCACACTCTCAAACAAACTCACATATCCACTTTTATGTTCACTCACACATTCGCTTACAAGTAAATACAGTGTTGGTCAGGCTTAATTTTAATAAGTCATTTTCTGGCATGCTATAGAGTACTTAGGGTCATACAGTCATATAGTATGGAAATGCGCACTTTAGTTCAACTAGTCAAGACCAACCATGTTCCCAAACTAAACTAGTCTGACCTGTTTGTATTTGGCCCATATCTCTCCAACTCTTTCCTATACATGTACTTATCCAAATGTCTTTTCAATGTTGTAGCTGTACCTACATCCACCACTTCCTCTGGCAGTTCATTCCACACACAAACCACTCTCAGTGTAAAAAAAGTTGCCCTCATGACCTTATAAAAACTTTCTCCGAGGTTGAGAAAATTCTGAGGGGTATAAATACGGTGAATGTCAAGTGTCGTCTCCCTATGTTTGGGGATTTCAAGATGAGGGAGAATATTTCTTCCATGAGTACAGCTTTAAACACTGCTAGATTATTAAAATTTCAGTTTTAACTTTCAACTGTTCAACCCAAACACTGTGAAACTTCACTTAATAATTTAGTTCAACAGTTTTGTCAGTTCTCACTGTTTATCCCCATGCTTAAATAAACAGAGATCAGTACAGGCATCATTCGTAAAGTCTCCACGGGCATGCAAAGTTTATTGTGGGATGTACTGACCCCACTGTCCTTCACTTGAGAGCAAAGAAGAACTTGAATAATTGTGAGAAATATTCCTCAGCCTCCGCTGCATCCTGCTTCATTGCTGCATCTGATGTGATACCTATTTTCTTCATCAGAATTTGTTGTTAGGCTGACTGTGCTCTACTGGGACAGAAACCCTAAGCTCCTCTGCCTCTGAAACTACCAATCTAGCTCAGACACTAGCATGCGATGGCTGTTGACCTTGAGTATGGAATGGAACCAATAACTTCAATTGCATTCAAAAGTTGAGTGCTAGTTTAGCAGTCCCAGAACAAACTGCACTTGCAATTGAATGTCCTTTCTCTATTAAACTTCATTTAATGAGCTCCCATTGCAATACCTGAAGAATTCTTATTGAATGACAGAGGTGAGCAAGAGAATCAATGGTGAGGACCAGTACCAAATCCAATCCTACACCATGCTGAATTAGAAATATATTGGTATTTCTATGTTGGCACTTTGACAAATTTAAGGGGAACAACAATGAAAGATTCACATTTATGTGTTGCTTGAGGTGTCCTGAGATATTTTGTAGCCAATGAAGTAGTTTTGAAATGTAATCACTGTTGTGAAGTTGAAAGTGCGGTGGCCAGTTAATGTAAGGTACAGCCATATCCAATAAGGTGGTAATTCAAAGGTCATTTTATTTCAGTGGTGCTGATCAAGGGAAAAAAATTGGCTGAGAAATTCTAAATAAGTCTGCTCTTTGAATAATTGCAATTGGATAATATATATTACCAGGGCTTCATGTTTCAACTGAAAGATGACAACTCTGGCAGTGCAGCAGTCCCTCAGTACTGGGCTGGATTATCACTGCATGGACTGACACTTTTGAATGGATATTCTTATCTTGAGAATTTACTTAAGAATGGATAATAAGGTTTAAAAGCATTCATTTACTTTCATAGGAATCAAGGTATATTGATAATTATTAACCAATAATCACATAGAGTACAATTATAACTCTAACAAATAATAATCATATTTACTCAATGATTATCATTACCAATAATCAAACATATATCATAATAACTATTACTAATAATAATTGCATCTGTTCTCAGGGTGATACATATGGTGCCAGAGATTCACCATGTTACAAATTCCATGGAGATCAATCTAAATCTTCTTGTACTCTTATTGTACTTTTCCTTCATTTTAGGTGCATTAAAATGTCATTGTATAGCCTTATCCAATTAGTTGGGTGAGGATATAGAGTTTTTATAATCTTAATTTTCCTGATCTATGGTCAGTGATGTTCAAAGAAACTGATGATGATCCTACCAAGCTTGCCCTTTCAAGTTTCTGGTCTAGATTACCCCATGTCTTCATCTCAGCAGTTATCTTCATCAGGTGGTTGTAGAAGGCTAGGATACAGCCCAGGTTCACACCAAGAACAAAATCATGCCACAACAGTACTGCTACATTATTCATTCAGGGTGTGTTTAGCGTTCTTCTTATCAAACCAGAAAGTGGTGACTGTTTAGTGATGGATTGGGGTAGAACTTCCTTTTCTGGAACTGGAAACCATTGTTGCAAATGCACTGAGGCTGTAAAATTTATGATTTACATCCTGCAACAGCCACACAATTGACTTCAATAGCACTTAGTGATGTGTTTACAAGAATAGTTTATATTTATATTGCTTTTTAATGTAGTACAACATCCCAAGCATAGAAGTTTTTGACACCAAAGATGTTATTAGGTAAGGTGACCAAAGATTTGGTCAGAAATATAAGTTTTAAGGAGGAGACAAATATAGAGACCATTCGGCCTTGGAGAGCTGATGGCATAACCAGCAATAGTGAGCTGGTGAAAATTATTTAGTTACACAAGAGACAAGAAAGGAGGAATGTAGAGAACTCAGATGGTGGAGAAACTGTTGGACATTACAGAGGGCGTGAGCAATGAGCCCATGGGACTTCTCTAAACTAATGATAAATTTTAAAACTAAAATGTTGCAAACCAGGAGCCCATGTAATGATGGATGACTGGGGCGTGGTGCAAGTTAGGATATGGGCAGCAGCAAAATTTTGGATGTGCTCGAGTTTATGGAAGACACAAGTTGGGAAGAATAAGAGCAGCAATACTGCGGGAAAACCATGATATGCAGATTTCAACCCCAACCCTCAAAGAACCCATGAGGGCCAGCTTGTGCAGCTGCAGCAACACCCTGGCAATGAGGCATGTTGGAACAAGCCCCAAAGGTGAATCAGCAATGAGGAAGCAGCTGGTGCAGGTGGGCCTAATACTTATTGAAATCCCCATCTTAAACAAATTATGAAAGAAAACATTGAAATATTGGAATGGCCCTTCACATATCATTCTGACTGGATCGTATGTGGCAGTACTTTGGTATTTTAGAGTTACATGTCAATGCAGAAAGGATGCAAAATGGAAATGGATGTGTGGCTGGTGAAATTGAAGATAAGGAGGAACATGGGAATTTCGGGTGGGAAAATAACCACAATGGATCAGCAGTAACAGTAGTCACTTGTTATTAGAAGTGATCTGATCTCTGGGAACAAATGATACTTTCCATAGCTGCCGTTGTTAATATCTACCAATATTATCCATGAATTTGTTTGAATATTACAATCAAGTAAGGAGCTGCAGAATAAGGCATAACAAACTGTAATACCTTTATATCACTGCTGGTGGCAGTGCTGGGTTTGCCAAAATCCTTTGTTAGTTAATTACACTTTTAAAAAACTGTGTTACACTGGTTAGATTGTGCTATATGTTTTTGGTAAATCTGTCTGAATAATTACAAAGCTGTAGTGTACCAAGAATTAGTGCAAAGGAACGGCGCTACAATTCTTTTGTAATTTACGTTATCTGTTCTTTTGTGTGGTTGGGTCATAGATATTATTGAACAACCTGTTCGAACATGCTAAGACACATCTTGAAGCATTGGGAGCTTGAACCAAGGCCTATTTGGCCCAGAGATAGGATCACTACCACGGTCTTGAAGATGAATTTAAAAACAGCAATCAAATAGGGACTTGGGTCCTGCACCCTCTGATTTAAAGGTGATGCTGTACTGACTGCCTTTACAGGCATGCTATATTTTTAACCAATATAATCAGGCATATCATGTGTACCTCTGGGGCAGCTGAGACTTGAATCCAGACTTTTCCAGTCCAGAGGTAGGGATGTAACCACTGCACTATAAAGTCATCACAGTTCTGCCAGCCTACAGGGCTGCTCTGTCACAGAGAGATACAGCTGGTGTTGATTCAACCTGAGGGCCACTACACCTCAGATAAGTGGAGAGGTTGAGAAGATGAGTCCTTCACAGTAACCTCAGCTGGTGCGAAATTCAACCCACATATTTGACATTAATCTGCATTGCAAACAAGCCATTCATGCTAACAGGCCCTCACAAAAGCCTTTAGTTAACAGTGATAGTGTTTAGTAAGAATATCTAGTCCTTCAACTGTGAGTGGTTTGTTTTAAAATCATTGAAGATCACTTTCTACAAACCCATAATGAACCACATCTGCTAATGTGGTATACTGTATCCACTGTTCCAGATGTGGCCTTCTCTACATTGGGGAAACCAAGCAGAGGCTTGGGGACCACTTTGCGAAACACCTACGCTTGGTTTGCACTAAACAACTGTACCTCCCATTCCTCAGACAATATGTCCACTCAGGGCCTCCTGCAGTGCCACAACGATGCCACCCGAAGGTTGCAGGAACAACAACTCATATCCCGCTTGGGAAGCCTGCAGCCCAATGGTATCAATGTGGAATACACAAGCTTCCAAATCTCCCCTCCCCCTACCGCACTCCAAAACCAGCCCAGCTTGTCCCTGCCTCCCTAACCTGTCCATCATCCCACCCACCCCCTCCTCCCACCCAAGCCCCACCTCCATTTCCTACCTACTGGCCTCATCCTGCCCCCTTGACTTGTCCATCCTCCCTGGACTGACCTATCTCTTCCCTACCTCTCCACCTTCACTCACCCTTACTGGCTTCATCCCCGCCTCTTTGGCCTGTCTATCTCCTCTTCACCTATTTTCTCTCTATCCATCTTCTATCCACCTCCCTCTCTCTCCCTATTTATTTCAGAACCCCCTTCCCCTCCCCCATTTCTGAAGAAGGGTCTAGGCCTGAAACATCAGCTTTCCTGCTCCTCTGATGCTGCTTGGCCTGCTGTGTTCATCCAGCTCTACACCTTGTTGTCTCATGAACCATTTTGTGGCTTCATTGGTGAACACGAGTTTGTCTCTTGGCAAATTAAATTCTTTTAATGTTTAAAAACTTTTATAGAATACCTGTTCAGGTTGTTGTTCTGAAAATAACAAACATGATTTTAAAACTTCCCTCGAACAGCTGCAGATTTGTTGTAATTCATTCAGGAGTGAGCCAAAAATAGAGGGCAGGACTAATCTCTTTGGCTGGGGCAGTAATCCCAATGCAACATCCTTTAATGTTAAAGTTTATAGAAACTTGATTTGTGCTAAATGTAACTTGTGCTTGAAATCCCTGCTGTGTTGCTTTGATCAATTTCAGGCAAATTATAAAAGATCTGAAAGATTCATTAGTTCAAATGGTGTACTCTATTCACCTTGCTAATAAGTTAAATATTTTCAACAGAAGCTTTTATTAAGACCCTATTAATGCCCTTTACCAAAGAAAATGGAAGCAGTTTTAAGCATTTTAGTCAAATTTACGATCTGGGAGCATGCCAGGTTTTATGGGTAGGACTGGATCAACGACATTGCATCTTGAAACTGCAAAATGATAGAATGCTTTTGACCTTAGCTAGGCTATAGGCTGGATTTTCCGAGGAGTGGAAATCTCATGCAGATTGAAACCCCAACCTTCCATTTTACCAAAGGAGGGAATTCTGCATTTTTTGAGAGGAGATTCTGACCAGGAATCTGAACTCCTCGGAAATATGAAAGCATAATGCCATTCTGACAGTTCTTTCGAGAAGCATGTTTGTCAGAAGACGGCAAACCCCCTTTTCGCAGCAATCAGCTGCCGTTTTAAAGCCAGCCCTTTGCAGCTGCTGACAAACAGTAAGTACACAAGGTAAGTGTGATGTTAGGGTGCTGGCAAGGTAAATGCCAGATGGCTAGGGAGATAGGGTGCCAAGTAATTCTCTGATTTATTTGGAGATTTTCAGATGATTCCTCGCCGTGGGGGAATTGCCCAGCATAGTCTCCTGTCAATTGCTTTGGAGTGTGCTACAATGGGATTCCCAGTGTGCACCTCAGACCTATGCTGGAATAACGATAGTCTGACCATAGGGAAAATGTAATACTAAATTCCCAGATTTTATTTTAATTCTAGTTTAGCTGATTCCATCTGGATTGTAACAAAAACAAGTTGCTGGGAAAACTCAGCAGGCCTGGCAGCATCTTGGAGAGATAGTGGAAGAAATGTTTCAGCTCCAGTGAACCTACTTCAGAACTGATCCCACACTGGGGTGTGCTAGAATCTAGGCACAAAACCACTGAAAATGTTATCACAAGATCTTCCGGGTCCCTGAACCATGAACAGGAGGAATTTGTTTGTCTGGTTATAGTCTCCCCCATTGGTAGCTAACATTGACATGGTAGCTGTAGAAGGATGCCCAGAAATTGTGAGCAGGGTGCCTGTGATTGTCCAATCTAGTCCCTGTTGAGGAATCCCCACTGTCTATGAGAACACCGCTCATTCTTCAGCAGAAGCTGTGAATGTAATTGAGAAAGGTATAAAATGAAAAGCAAACATCAGCTGGAAACCTTCAGCAGGTTTAACACCATTACGAATAGGAGAGTCCAAAACTAGAGGGCATAGGTGAAAAGAGAAAGATTTAAAAGAGACTTGAGGGGCAACTTTTTCACACAGAGGATGGTGTATATGTGGAAAAAGCTGCCACAGGAGTTGGTAGAGGCAGGTACAATTACAACATTTACATGACATTTAGACAGGTACATGGCCGGAAAAGGTTTAGAAGGATATGGACCAAACACAGGCAAATGGAACAAGTTAAGTTTGGGGTTGCCCTGTTCAGCATGAGTTGTACTGAAGAGTCTGTTTCTGTACTGTATGACCCTAAGACTCTGTAAACAAGATACTGGTTAAAATTTTGGTTGAAAGTCTTTTTTCTACAGTTCCTTTTCACCCCATCATCTCTCTCTCTTCAGATGCTGAAAAACTTGTTTTCTGTTAGCTTTTCTCCGCTCTTATTTTTCCCTTTTCAAATCCTAAAAATTCCTGATCTTCAGGTCGAACATTCTAGAATGAGAACTTTGGGGGAACTCTTCTGATCTATTTGTGTATATATTTTTACTCATTCATAGGACATGGGCATCGCTAGCTGGGTCAATATTTATTGCCCATCCCTAGTTGCCCTTGAGATGGTGAACTGCCTTCTTGGACCACTACAGCCCGAGGAGCATGGGAACAGCCAAAATTTTGACTTGACTCAGGTGACAGTGAAGGAACATCAATGTGGTTCCATGTCAGGGTGGTGGGTGGTTTGCTGGGACTCAAGTGATGCTTCCACTCATACATCTGTTGCCTCTACCCCATGGATGTCAGAGGTTGCTGGCTTAGAGGGTATTAAAGGAGTGGTTGGTGCAGAGCATATTGTAGATGGTACACATTGCTGCCACTGAGAGTTTGCGCTAGAGGGAGTGAATGTTGTCACTGTTATTTTGTCTTATAAGGAGCTTATTCTACTTGAACATCTGTTCTAAGCTTCCACCAATTAACAACTGTGCAAACTTGCGATGCCTTATTTCAAAAACAGAAAATGTACTGGACGGAAGACAGCAGGGGATCCTTAGAGGAAGGAAACAGCATTGCTACAGTGAGGATCAACTAGCATTGAATAGAATGATGCTTGCTCTATGAAGTTCAGAGTGCTGGAATAATGAACGTAGGGAGTTGGAGGAAAGAGAAAGGGGCTTCAAAGTAAACATTGGGGGCGGGGCGCAATGGTGAATGGCATGAAGTTGGCTGAGGGTGACACTTTCATGAAGACTGGAGGGGCATTAATGTACATACAGAAGGTCTTTGACATGCAGAGTGAAAGTGTACAATATGAAGTGAGGATAGACGGAGAAAGAAGGTGTGGTATTGGCTGAAAGAGTGAAGGATGCCAGGAGGCTGAGATAAAGGGTACTGGCACAAAGAATGTATCAGCAAGAAGTGTGATTGTGTGCTGTTGCCTTGGGGAGTGGTAGCAGTGGCATGGATGTGAACAGTGTTGGGTGCTGGAGGTGGAGGTGATTTGATGAAGATTCCACCCAAAATGTCCTCTCTTGCACCGTCAGGTGGAAATGATTTGATGAGCTTATCCATAAACTGTTTTTTTAAAATTTCAGATTTTAAAATCTTCATGGTTTGATTTTCGCCAAACAGATTGGATGTCTTGTACCTAGAAAGCATATCAATTTGATCTGAATTATGACCCAATCTACATAACATTGCATGAAAGTAGAATTACAGCTAATTACATGAGCACAGAGGTAATTCTTCACCTACTTCTGGGGAAGGAACTAGATCAGGCTCAAAAATACTTAAACTGGATCACTCTGAGGAAACATTGAAATATTTGAGTTTTTTTTAATAGTCAATTTATTTTTAAAATCTTGTGCCAGGAGAGTTATCCTAACATTTTCGTTTTAGCTCCTTGTCATTGCCTTCTATCTCAAGTCACAGTGAAGAAAGTGGGTTAAACATTTTAAACAAATCAATATTTTCCTTTTCATGTATTTCTCTGAATGGGTACTCAGGTTCTCTGAATGGGACATGCCACAAATGCCATGATTCTGGTGATCAGAGAAAAGAACATATCAAATAGAAAGGCTCGCACAGACACAATGGGTTGAATGGTCTCAGTCTGCAGCACTACAATTCTCTGATTCTGGATAAGACCAGCAAGTCCATCAAGACATCACCACACCAACCACCTCAACACAGCTCCCCTTGTCAACAGACTGCCTGTACTGTTATGTAATCTCTTGGGACAGGCGAGACAAAAAGGTAACATACTAGATAAAAACAGAAACTGCTGGTGAAACTCAGCAGGACTGGCAGCATCTGTGGAGAGAAAGCAGGGTTATTGTTTTTGAGCCTAGTAGCTCTTCTTCAGACCTGAGAGTTTTGAATAACTGCACTTCAAACATTAGCTCTGCTTTCCGTCAATTGATGCTGCCAGACTTGCTGAGTTTCTCCAACAATTTGTGTTTTTGTTGCAGATCTTCAGCATCTGCAGTTCTTCATTTTAAAAAAATTCTAGGACTTACAATAGGAGAAGTAGAGTAGTCTGGAAAATTATTTTCCTACCATCCCTCTCAGGTGAATAGGACTAGTCCAGAAGGTCACATGACAGATTACATGTTTTGTATGTTGGTATTTTATGCTTGTAATATTGCCTGTATAATTTCTCATGTATCCAAAGAGGTGAATGACCATAGCATTTTGCACCCATTTTAGGTCCTGTGAAAGCATCCTTTACTAGAAACTGGAAGGTGTTTTTTTCAACACTGAAGAATGGCCATTCAGCTATTCTGCTGCAGCCTCTGAATCTCTTAACTGAAATTTTTCTTTATCACTGCCAACCCCACTTCCTTTGCCTGTCACTCCAACCTCCCTGATTTAATTCCTGTTCAGAGTTCATCTCTCCCCATTAAGGGTTCTCACAGTCATTTTCTTTCACAGGAAAAGAGGTTTCAAAGAGCTGTGAATGAAATTTCCATCTTTGAAACACGTGACTTTTTGTGGTTGAGTTAGATAAAGAAAGTGTGAAGGCCATTTTGTGAAGGTCAATCCATGTCACTGCTTCATACCAGCTGTAAAATGGCTGCAAAAAACACTGAAGCAAATTGATGTTTTTGAACAGTGCAAGGATCCTTGCAGAATCTCAAATGTCCACCTTAACAGTGGTGGGCATTGGGTCCTCCCCATCACCAAGGTAATTTACATGCACTTCCATAACGTTATTTGTCTTTGCTCCTAACTCAGCTCTTCATCATAGATTCATCCCTACAGTGTGGAAACAGGCCCTTCAGTCCAACAAGTCCACACCGACTCTCAGAGCATCCCACCCATAACCATCCCCCTATAACCCACCTAATCTACACATCCTTGAACACTAGGGGCAATTTAGCATGGCCAATCCACCTAGCCTGCACATCTTTGGACTGTGGGAGGAAACCGGAGCATCCGAAGGAAACCCTTGTAGACGCGGGGAGAATGTGCCAACTCCACACAGACAGTCACCCCAGGCTGGAATCGAACCCGGATTCCTGGTGCTGCAAGGCATCTGTTGTTAGATTAGCAATCCTCACTCCAGATCACTATGTTGTGTTGGACTGTCTGCACAACTGCTCACTAGGAGGCAGTTTTGCTGCTGTCATCCTCTTTTAAGGGTTGGAATCTACAGGATTTGCTTGGCCTGGTGTAGTAGAGGAAAACCATTTGGTTGTCTAACAAAGAGAAGCTCTTGTCTTACCAAGATAAACAGGTAAATTATTGCCTGTCAGCAGCTAAGTGCATGTTGCACTGATGAGGTACACATTGTTGTAGAGACTATGAGAAGGACCTAGACGGTAGATACTACGCCTTCAAGATCCTAAAGTATGCTCCCACTGAGTCCATTGGGCCTCATCATAATCAACTTTATTTACCTCTCAGTGTTAAACATTTCAAACCCTCATTCAACAATGTAACCTTCATCAATCCTTTGTTACCTGACTATCACGGTACTTTCCTGTGTGGCTTCGCACCTTCTATCCTCTGTACATTACTTCTTAAAATAATACCTACTTGCCTTAGATTTTGGCCCTTGGACAGTATATGACTCGGTGTGAAATTTTGACTGATAATCCATTTGAGAATAACTTATTATTTGGTCATTAAATCAAAGTTACTATCTAAATTAAAGCAATTGTTATTGAGCCTTTCAAAATAAAAGCAGCTTTTGGGTATTGATGATCAGAGCTCTGGACCAGTCAATAATAATATCCACCCTCCTGTTTGCTTAGCCAGAGAGCTCTGCAGTACCTACAATATAACTTAAGTCTCCTGAAGTTGCAAAGCTTGAAGCAAATGACAGTGCTAAACCTACATTTATAGTTTAACAACAAGAATGTTTTGGTTGTCCAGCAATAATCAAATTTGACCCAGATCATTTGCATCATTTTCACAATCTCTTGACAGGCTCGATGACTCATACAGTAGTTTGAAACATAGACTGCAGGCAACAGAGAGTCAACCAAACAGGTTTATTGGAAATCTACAACATTGATAGACTTCTCAATGTGCTTTATTAAAATGGAAATTATAGTTATCAGTTAAACACTTTAATCTTAATTTGCTTTGATGATTAGAAATTATCAGTTTCGGAAGAGCTCCCTGAATTGTCATTATGTTGGCAGAAAATGGATTTCTTTCCACATACTAATGAGGTACTGCCTGTGGAGACCATTTGTATGTGTTTTTTTAATGTAATCTGCAAACATTTTACTTTCTCTAACTTAGGAAGTGTTTTGCTTCTCCCCTTACATAAAATTATTCACCCCGGTAGTTACAGGAAGGCAGGGGACAGGGAAGACAGGCTTTATCTCCAATCCTCAGAAAAAGACCTAATGAGAAGTGGAGGAAAAATCTGGTTGCTTAAGGGAGATCTATGAGTCAATTTGTGGGGTAGTCTTAGCTTGGGGAATTCTAGGATGGAGTAGGATTTTCTGTGAAAGCATGAATCTACGATAGAGGTTTGATTTATTCTTTTCTCAATTCATTTTTGTGGGACGTGGGCATCGCTGGCTGGCCAGCATTTCTCGCCCATCCCTAGTCGCCCTTGGGAAGGTGATGGTGAGCTGCCTTCTTGAACTGCTACATTTATCCTGCTGTGGGTTGACCCACAATGCTATTAGGGAGGGAATTATTGGTAAACGTTCAAGTTTCTAATGCGCAGCATTGTTCAGATTTTTCAAGGGATACTCAGAATCACAAATTGTGATCTCAGAAAATCATTGCTATTAAACTGCTGCAAAATAAAAACATATTTCTGTACTCAGGTCCCAAGCAGCTGTGGAGCCTAAGCATCTGAGTGGAAACTCTTTCCTGCTTTTTTTTAGAGGTAGAAGTTCAATCTAGGGAACTCAGTGGGTGACATGGTGGCTCAGTGGTTAGCACTGCTGCCTCACAACGCCAGGGATCTGGGTTTGTTTCCAGCCTTGGGTAACTGTCTGTGTGGTTTTTGCTCATTCTCCGTGTGTCTGTTTGGGTATTACTCCAGGTGCTTCAGTTTCCTCCCGCAGTCCAAAGACAAGCAGGTTAGGGGAACTGGCTATACTAAATTGACCTGTGGTGTCCAGAGATGTGCAGGTTAGGTAGGTGTCCCATAGGGTGGGAGGCTGTTTGGAGGGTTGTTGTGGACTCAATAGGCTGAATGACCATATCATGTATTGCAGGGATTCTATCAATATCATGGCACGAGAATTGGCAACTGTAGACTGTACTCTCAAGTATCAGCTGTGCTTCAGTGAGGAACATTCTCACCTCTATATCAAAATATTGTAATTCTAGAGACTTGAGGAAAAGATTCTGTTTGAACCTTATGGGCTGGTACTGAGAGAGGGCGGCACTGTCAAAGGTGTTGTCTTTCGGATAAACTGAAGTCCGGCATGCCCTCACAGGTGGACATTAAAGCTCAGCTGGCACTTCTTGGAAGAAGAAAAAGGAAATTCTCATTGGTGTCCTGATCAGCAGTTACCTCTGAATTAGCATCACCTTAAACTGATAGGCTAGTCCTTAAGACATTGCTGCTATTTGTGGGAGCTTGCTGTGCACCAATTGTCTGTTATGTTTCCTGAATTGTGGCAGTGACTATACTTAGAAAAAATGTACTTCATTGTCTGGAAAGCACTTTGGAAAACACACTGAGATCATGAGAGGCACAATTTCTGTCCAATTTCTTCGTTTCCTGAATTATTGCACTGTATGTCGTATAGTGAGCTGCAGCCTCTGGAGACTGAAGTTGATTCTCTGCTGGGAATATGAGCTTTTAGTGCTGCAGCCATTCACTTGTGATAATTTGGATTACGAATCTTCTTATGACCTTACTTAGCATATAAAAGAGATTAATGGTCTGGTTAAAGAAATTAAGAATGATGGTACTTCTAAATTGACAGGAGGTTTATATATTTTACTTAACACTCCACCCTCGAAGGAACACAGTATTTCTAGGCAGTGCTAGTACCCAATTAGGATTCTCTCTGCAGTGGAGCTATATTGCAATAAATCTCAGTTTTTCTCATTTACTTCATCACAAACAGCCCAAGAGACAAAAGTGTGGATAACTTGGAGTCATTTCAACATTTACACTCAATTTAAACTCGGTGGCTTTTCACACTGAAAGTACCTGATTTTCTTTCTCTCAATTAGCCAAAGATCCAAAAGAAAGAAAAATATTTTAATTCGCCTGCTCCTTATCCAATTACAATAACTTGTCTACAGGATCCCGTAACATGAAGGTGAATGTCCCTTTGGAAGATCTCGAAGGGCATGCAACTCCTGTTTTGCCCATCTTCATTGAACACAGAGATGGCAAGAACTGCAGATGCTGGAGTCAGAGTCAATACAGTGTGAAGCTGGAGGAACACATCAGGTCAGGCAGCATCAGAGGGGCAGGAGGGTTGACATTTTGGGTTGGGCAAAGGGTCCCGACCCAAAATATTGACTTGACTGCTCCTTTGATGCTGCCTGACCTGCTGTGTTCCTCCAGCTCCACACTGTATTGATTTTATTGAACACAGGTTCCAATTAAATACTTAGCATAATCTGATTGGTGTTCAGAAAAGACAGTCCTAAATTTGATTCTATCTCCAGCTTAATTTATCTTTGGTTCCAGTCAATCATGCAATTATAACTAAAGGATTCTTATTGTGCAGAGGAAATTGTCCCAACCTCTAAGTCTGGAAAGTCGGGGTTGAAGTCCCACTTGCTCCAGTAGCGTGATATAACATTCCTGAACAGGATGATTAGGGGAAAAATCCTACAAGCCTGACAATACATAGATATAGGTCACGCAGCCCAACTGCTCCAAATCAATGCTTAAGCTTCAAACCAGCTTCCTTTTTCATTTAACCGCATAATCATCTCTTTAACTTTGCACTTTTATATACGTATACAGCCTTGCATTGAATGCATTTAGATACTTTCTAACCAACTGTTTAAAAGTGTTATTACATATTTCTGGAGCAGATGGGACTCGAATGTGTCTACATTATTTGCTTTGCTACATAAGATAGTGAGTTTCAAATTCTAACCATTATTTGGTTTAAAAAAAACCCAAAATTCTCATTAAATTTATTGATGACAGTCTTATGTTTGTGGCCCCTAATTTTGCTTTTGTTGAAATGGAAACATTACTTTGTTGAACCCTCCAATAATCTTGACAACTGTGATTAGGTATCCCTCAGTCTTTTCTTTTCAAGAGAAATGAGCCTTAGTCTGTTTCTGCAAGTTTGTTGTAGAAAATAATTTTTTGCAACAGAAAACATGTAGCTGAACTCCTAATGCTAACAGGATTTAAAAATGTATTTTACTTCTGTGCTTGAAAGGTGCTGATTTACATTTACGTATTTCATGGAGTCATATGCTTTTGCGTCCAGGGATCAAGTGGTCCATTATTAATCACCGAGTTGTGATGCTATGGGGAGAAATGATATTGTTTCTCAGGGTCCAAGACAGAGAGCATGCTGTTGAATTTAACATATTCTGCTCCAGTGGTGCTCGTGACAGTATATAGGTCCAGAGCTGGCTGTAAGCATCCAGGACAAGTGTCTACAACAATCACAGTTATTATTTAACAATGTTAATAAGAATCCTGTCCCTGAATCAGGAATCTGCTTAAACTGATAGCTCTGCAGACCAGAAGCTGCATCAGCAATTCATCAAGAAACAGTTTGCACCAGTGATCCTTCTCAATGCCATTAAGATGTATCTCTGGTCAGTCACTTTATGCTATTCAGTTGCTTTTGAGTATCAAATTTCACTGTTTTGACAAGTGCTGTATGCTCAATACTTTTGCAAGGGAAGTTTGTGGAGATCAATGCCATGGTTTGCTTGTAAATAGATATTTTTGAATCAATCTGTTCAGAGATGTTATTTCAACACCCCTGGAGTAGGTGGGAGTTGAACCCAAGCCTTCTACATCAGAGATAGAGATGCTACCCCTGCATCACAATAACCTTCACGCTTTGCCTGTACTACATGGTTGGATATTATAAAGCTGCTGGGTTGACAATTAAGATTTCCAGTTTAGGAGAAGGCAGCAAATAGGTAGCCACAAATTGCTGAGGCTATAAAGAGAAGGCAAAGGAGGGAGTGAAGAATATGAATTTTCAGGAACAGGACATTACAGCTAAACTTCAACGGAAGAAAGAATTAACATTTTTCACTGACCTCAGGATGCCCTAATGCGCTATTGAACAAATAAAGTCACAGGGGCAACATAAGAAATGTGGCAGTCAATTTGTGAACAGCAAGATTATAAAAACAAAGTGAGAACTCTCTTACTGACAAAGGATCAGTATTAAAGATGGTGGAGCTACAACAATGATGTACATGAGCTGCCCGTTTCAGTGAGAATTGGAGCTCAATGCCAAAGTAAGCACCATGATGCTGGTATTTGCCAATGTTTCATTCACTTTAATTCAATGAACTGCAAACTGGTTGTTTATTGATGGGAACTGAAATGTATATTTCACTTGAAGCCCCATTTGTTCCTTTGTCTCATTTGGAAAGAGAGTGAAGTAAGGGTAATTATTAGCTATTTGACCGAACTCATCAAGTTTCCTGTGAGTAAACAGATTTTATTGATTTCTGCATACTCCCTTCATCGTCTTTATGATTCATGTTCGGCTGAAATGTTTGTTTTGTGTTTTAAAAATGAGATACTCTGCCCAGCAAGGCTGAGATCCTAGTACTTATGTTGGAAGCTAGTTCCCTTAACTGATGAAGCTTGAGAACACATTTTACATTCCTTACCAAGTTCACTTCATTTCAACCTCAATTCATTGATTATGTATGCCCCATCAAAAAGCTTATCATGTTAAAATGAAAAATATTGTGGATGTGCAAAAGCACATGTGACAATACATTTCTATTCTATTTTAGCGTTCTTTTCTTTGAGATAAACTCAGCAATGTAGATTTTTACTTTTCATAATCAAATCTGAACACATTTTCACTATGAAGCAGAATGGAATAATTTTCACTCTACAATAGCTGAAGTTACAGTTATTCCTTGGGACTGCTAATGCAGTGAGTTCAAATCCCACCATGTCAGCTTGCACACATGAATTTGTTTTTTCCATAATGAACAAACAGACTGGATGTCAGTAAAAAGTTGCCATAAATCAAGTTGTCATAGAAACGTAATCATTAAGAAAGGAAACCAATTGTTCTATCCATGACCCCGTCCCACGCAAATATGGTTGCCGCTAAAGTAGTTATCAAGTCAGCTATTCCCATTTAAGAAAGATTGGCAATAAATATTAGCCCATCTAGCATTTTTGCACACTGAGAATGCTATTAATTCATAGACTAATGAACTTCGTTAAGAAATTTCAGAAATGATGAATATAAATAATGTACATTTCTGTAATTGAAGTGTTATTGTTGAAAAGTAATTTTCTATGAAAGCAAATATGCTTACAAGTAAGTCAGTACTTTAAAGTGCTGGGAAGGGATTGGTTGTGTCCCCAACTTAATTTTCAATGTTTACTGTTGCATCAGAGGAAATGGAAAAAGATACTGATTACCAGAGCAATCAAACAATAGAAGTGAAATATATGACTAAACAAATATGAGGTAGAATACATTGGATTTCAACAGTGTGGTTAGTATACCAAAGCTACTTTTGCCTAGGATCATTAAGTGAAGTACATTCTCTTATTAACTAAGAGGACACCAGTAGCATCCATATTTCTGCCACTTTGTATTAACTCATCATTATTACAATGACAGAGACCTTCCTTGGGGCTTTCCCCTGCCTAGTTATGTTTTGTTATGACAAAGTTGGAAAAAAAAAGAAATCAATGCACTGTGAGCTTCCAGCTTATTGAAGAAATTTCAAGCCAATCAACATCCAACAAATTGCTCTGAAAACTCTGCTCACATTATATCAAGGGTGAGAAATTTTATCACAGCAACTGAGACAATCCACAATGTTTCAAATCAATCAGCACCATTCTAAATAAAACAAACTACAACATGACCTGAAGAAAAATCAATTCATTCTAACTCCCAACTTGAATGGATGCTTTACGAACTTGGATCCACGACTTTGCCAAAAGCTCATCAGTTCTTCCTTCAGCCCTATTCTGTTTACCAGTTTTGTTGAAACCGGTTCATTATATTTTGAAAAATGTTGTTTACAAACAGACTAGCAAAAGGAATGAAACATTACCTCTGCCCATCTTCAGTTGTAGAGGTGATTATTGTCAAAGATAGTAGGAACTGCAGATGCTGGAGAATCTGAGGTAACAAGGTGTAGAGCTGGTTGAACACAGTGGGTCAAACAGCATCAGAGGAGCAGGAAAGCTGATGTTTCAGGCCTGGGAAGTGTTGATATGTTTTGGGATAGCACAGTAGTTGTGGTTAGCACTGCTACCTCACAACACCAGGGACGCAGGTTTGATTCCAGCCTTAGGCAACTGTCTTTGCAGAGTTTGTACATTCTCCGCATCTCTGCATGGATTTCCTCTGGGTGCGATTGTGTAAGGTAGGTGGATTGGCCATGCTAAATTACTCACAGTGTCTAAGGGTATTTAAGTGAGGTAGAATATCAATGGGAAATGCAGAGTTACAGGGATAGGTCAGCGTTGCGTTTCAGAGTGTCAGAGTGGACATGATGGACTGAATCCTACACTGTAGAAATTCTATGATTTTAGGCATTATAGGCATGCAAGTGTTTTGAAAGTAATTCCTTCAATTGTGCCTTATACTAAAAATTGGAATTTGTGATTTGGAATGCATAGATTGTATGGCGAGGATAGAAGTAATGGGATGTGCCCTCAGCATGTTAGCTGAACTGGAGAGAACATTGGAACTTAATTTTCCATACTGCATCTACTTTTAATTACAAATGTGTCAACAGTGCCTGAAACACTCATTCAAGAGAAGCAGGTTAAAACGTGCAACTACACAGCATCAACATTCTTCGTTGGGATGTGTGAATGAGTTCATAATGCAGAAAAAAAACTTTCCCAGTATGGATATTTTATTTATTTAATCCTCTGGGAGATTGTTCTGTGCAAAAGGCAAGATTATTTTTTTCTTTAATAATTTAACCATTTTTAACATTGCTGCTTGCATTCTGGTTTGCTCACTAAGCATAATCAGGTGAAGCTCGAGAATGCTTCATTCTTCAGACCTCATTCCTCCATCATCCAGACCTGACTTTCAGGATTGTCCTGTCTTTGCAGACAGATACAAATGATTGTACAGAAGTAGAATAATACTACTTGGAAGTTTACTAAAGGCACATGACTTGCATTGGTTTAATCCAGTTGGTAGTATTCTCTTCACCTAAACCAGGGGATGGCAAGTTTTCAGCCCCACAGCAGGACTTAACCACACTACGTAGGTTGGCAGTCCAATGCTGCACTGATGGAATGCTGCATTGCCTGAGCTTCTAATTAGACTGAGGCCCTGATATCCTTTCCCACGTCACCTCATGATTAATACTCGTTTTTCAATGGACACAATGAAAAGTAAATTATCTAATTATTTAATCATTTGTTTTTAATGGGCTGCTTTTGACAATGTTTCCTTGTGTTTCCATGTTAGTAAACTTCAGAAGTAAGTTCATTTGCTCTGAAGTTAATACAATTTTTTTTCTGTTTTCATATCCTGAAATGTTATTAGTCATTGTCTAGCAAAGCCACAGTACATTGGTTTGGAAAGACCTTAAACTAATTTGGGAAATTGATTTGGAAAATGAAAATTTGGTCACACGACAGTTTTCTATGTTTGAGTGGGGAAGGAATCTGTGCGGCTCCCCAGAAAGGGTAGATGCTCTTTTAGATAATCTGTTTCTCTGAAGCAGTTATGTGGCCAATCACTTCATCAGGCTCTTAGCTAGAGCAAAAAAGAGTGGATCGATGAATAGTTTGTAGATATTTTTGATCAAACTTTTCAGGCACTCTATTGGATGATGAAAGATGTGAACCTAGGCTTGGAGTTAGAGACACTACCACTGCACCACAGAAGCCTCAAGCACAGCTTGTAAACTTGACTATTCCAGTCAAAGTCCCTGAGCTCGTGTTACTGTCATGTTGACATATCTTATGAACTTCATTTGGGCTAAGGTAATACTTGAGTCAGCAGTTCTTGCCTACCAATGATCTATTGGAATGCACACAGAAATATCGCATCTCATCTGCATTTTAATGGCAGAAGTCTCAGCTTAATCATCCTGTCTTTGCTCAGTTTAATGAAACAAGAAGTTTACATGTTCCATGGGAACAATGCAAGAATGATTTTGTTTTTCTGTTTGTTTTGACTGACTGAAGGATCAGGACCCAGAGTTCAGGCATCACCAAGAACAGAAGGATTAGATTAAAGTTAAATAAAACACAAAGTCCAGTGGCAAAGTCCAGCTTGTTTTTAAAATGTTTATCAACCACCGGAGGATGTATTGACATGGAGCGGGATCGAATTTCAATTTTCTGATCATGATAAAGTACAAGTTAATTTCGGAGTGCTGATTTCAATGTAGCAAGGAAAATGTGAGGAAGATGATGCATTTGAATTTTAGCAGGATCTGGGTACTTTAGCATTGGCCACATTCCTTTTTCTCATTTTATTGTTCTCCAATAGCATTCAGAACCTGAGCAGAATCCAATTTACCATTTTGCACACTGGTCTAATTATTTCCTAGCCTCTAACCTCAGGTCTTCTGGAGACTCGAGCAACAAAAAGCTAGGCTGACATTCTCGTGCAGTATTCACGCTGAAGAGCTAAGGAGTTTGAAATTGAATGAGGGAAAAAATTGAAGGCAGGTTGTCAGAAACTGCATTTAGGAAGGTTATTAATAAGTGTAGAACAAATTTGCTACAAAATCTTATGCTGTATCATGATCTGTTTAAACTGCAGATGGAAACGGACTGCTGATGAATTGCAACAAATTCATGTAATCATTCATTAAGTTATGTTTCCGAACAAACACAAGAACAAGTCTTTCATTTTACACCAAACTGATTGAATAACATATTTTTCTCTTTTTCAAATGTCAGAAGAAAATGGATTAGTGACACTTAGGCTAGAGTGTTATGCAGTGACGGGGATCTTGTCGCCCAGGCGAGAGGTCATGGACAAGCCAATCTCCACTTGTTTGGAGATAGCTGATGCTGATGTCTGAGATCACAAGGTGTAGAGCTGGATGAATGCAGCAGGCCAAGCAGCATCAGCGGAGCAGGAAAGCTGGCATTTTGGGTTGGGACCCTCCACTGGCTTGGGTCATTCTGCTACCATTTTATGGCCATCATAGGACTATTTGGTTTGAGGAGGATTTCTGCCCCATCTGGGAACAAGTCCTGCCTCTGAGCTTTTGACTAATCAAATGGCTGGCAGCTTTCTTGTCCCAGCAGTGCCATTAGGTGTAGTGGCCATTGCTGAGACTGCAAGCCGTGGCTGGGGAGAAACATAGCATGGTAGCTAACTTTTAGTGTGCTTCTCCTAGATTGGGCATATTGTGCCTGATCAGGAGGGGCCCCCTGCTCCCTCAGTCTGCACAAAGCCTCCAGCTTTTTCTCAGTAGCCTAATCACCTGGCATTGGCAGCACTTACTTCAGATAAAATCAGAGCATCAGCACAAAAACACTGTGAAATAGCCATTGCTTAGTGAATTAACAAGGTCAAGAGCATACAAGTCACCTAACACCTCCCCTGTCACAGATATGGGCCCTGTGGAGGAAGGAAAGAAAAAGGTATGGCACCAAAGTCTTGGTGCCTTATTTTACAACACTCACCCATGTCCTTGCCACCTTGTAAACATGCCCGTTTGGTAGGACAGGTGTTAGCTGGAGAATGTAATGTTTGGCTCAAACACCTATTGAACGTAACACTGCCAACTTTGTGGGTATATTCTGATGGTGTACTGTTCGTGTGTGCAAAGAACTCACTTCGCTATGTTGACAAAACACACTTCATGTGCTCATAATGAGGAGAAAGTATTTTGCCTCGGTTTACGCTTTGGCCCTTGAAGCAAGTGGGAAAGAAAATTGATTGAATAGTTTATATTGGCCCGTTTATAGCTGCTTCATTTTAACCCATCATTTAAAATTGACCATTTAAACATCAGCAACAACTTGCATTTATATAGCACTTGTAATAAAGTTAAACATCCCAAGGGGCTTCACAGAAGCAGTTGCAAACAAAATTGTACACTGAGTCACATAATATGATATTTTGTTGCATATCTCGAAGGAAGCCTTCAGGGAGTTTTTGAAACACTTCCTTGTTCCCCTCTCAATCGAGTGTCTTCCTTGAGTGGGGTGAAGAAGATATGCTTTAGTAGTGAGAACACATGCATCCAAAGCCCATGGCCAGCCTAGCGGAATTAGTTACGGATGATGATGACTCCAATGCTGACACTGTTAGTTGCTTCATGGATGCTGATATTACTTGCCTGCCTCCCAGCTGAAGCTCAGAATCCTTCTTAAACAGCACTGTTCATACTTCTCAAGAGCCTTGAGGTGGCATCTATATGTATTCCAACTTTCAGAGCTATATAGAAAAGTGGGAAGGATCACTGCCTTATACACGAGGATCTTGTTATCAGCATGGAAGTTATGGTTGAAGACACTTGTCCTTAGGTATCTGAGAGGTTTAGAAACTTAGAGCAGCAATTCAGGCTGAAGCAGTTCAAGGCATAGTCAATGAAGGAGGTGATTAAAATCAGGAATGAGTAAGAAGTCAGAATCCAAGTTTTATTTCCCAAATGATGTTTTTGGTACCTTGTAGTGTTTATGACTTCTATTTTTATGTAAGGGTTGTTAAAGGTAGTTCACTGCAACCAATCTTCCCTTACTTTGCTTGAAGCCAATTTATTGATCAGTGGTAGAGGATACACTGCCATTGGAGCATCTACAGAGGAGGCACTGCTTTTAGATAAGTACATACTTACTGCATGGTAGTGATAAGTGCAACTACATTTGCTCAGGCATAAATATTAGGACCTTAGGAAGATGCTACAGATACATCTGCTCCCTGTAGAATTCCTTTATTCCACCCCCAGGCTGTAGGCATCAGTAGGATGAGTGGAGCTAAGGTAACATGAATATTAAACCCTTCAGAATCATTGTGTTAAGCAACCGAAGAACACAAGGTTTTTGAAGCATTGTAAGATTTAGATATTGGAGGAATGAGTTCCTGGCAGATCAAGATATGTGATGAAAATTTTCAATTGTGGCTTTGTTGGATGCAGAGGCAATATTGGCCAAATGTTCTTTCTGGGCTAGTGTAAAGATTGAACAGCGGAACATCCCAGAATTGCTGTTAGCAATCTCAGTCAGCAAGCATGCATTAAGATTCAAAATCATGTGATTTGGACAATCAGTTGCAATGTGGCATGTAAGCACACAGGTCACAAGGAAAATGTGATGTGGAGGAGCAGGTGTGAGGCTGGGGGAGACAAAGCTGAAAGTCCCATGACACCAGGTTTAGTTGAAATCACAAGCTTTTGGAGCGCTGCTCCTTCATCAGGTGCAGTCACTTGGTCTATAGCCTGGTGTTGTGTGACTTCTGGCAAGGTAAACAATTCTGGGCATCAGAAATATACATCTGAGGAAAACTTTAAGAAGTTAAATTTGTTCTATTTGCAAAAGCAAACATGTTGTGCTGACTTAATTTATGTTTTCATTTTGATTCGGGTTCCGAAACCTGGTAAGATTAGGAAAGGAAGAAATTAACAATCATAGTTTGTTGCAACATAAGAAAATTAATGGAAATCTGAAGAATGAACAGCAGTGTTCCACAATCAGTGTGACTTAAGATCAGAAATATGATATATTGGCTCCCAGCTGGAATGCGCGAAGTTGAGGGATGAGAAAACAGCTGGGGTTTTAATCTTGATGGTTTCCTGTTACAACCCTGTGTCAGGGAATTGACCCAACAACAGGCTGAGAGATGGTTTGGACACCTGCACCAAAGACATAGACATATAATTCACATATTTAAAGGACCTGCAGAGGGCTGCTTTACAGATTGCTGGCAGTTCTCTGATAGCGATGCCATGAGGGGAACTGGCTTAACAGAGGCAGCCTAGCTGCCACAAACTGACAGAGCCAGACAGGGTGGCCATTGGCTGGGAAGGCAGGTCCTGCTTCCCCAACATTCTCCAAGAAAGGTTTCGCTCTCTACCCATTAGCCCATCCAAAAGTCCCCTTTTTTCTTCTTTATAACTTTAACACCTCCCCCAAAGGCTCCTGTCTGCCTCAGCTGTGACCAGCTGCTTTCCCCAGATCCAGTATCCCCAATATCAAGAACTTGTGCGCATCCTTGAAGGTGGATGGAACTACACAAAGACAGATATTGGAAAGGCAAATATGTAAACAGATAATGGAAAGGTGTAGGAGAAACAGGGTGGCGGTGATAGGAAATTTTAATTTTCCCAACATTGACTGGGATTCACTCAGTGTTAGGGGACAAGATGGAGCAGAATTTGTAAGGTGTGTCCAGGAGTGTTTTCTAGAGCAGTATGTATGTAGTCCAACTCGGGAAGGGACCATACTGGACGTGGTGCTGGGGAATGAACCCGGCCAGGTGGTTGATATTACAGTAGGGGACTACTTTGGAAATAGCGATCACAATTCCATAAGTTTTACAATACTCATGGACAAGGATGGGAGTGGTCCTAAAGGAAGAGTACTAAACTGGGGGAAGGCCGACTATACCAAGATTCGGCAGGATCTGAGGAATGTAGATTGGGAGGAACTGTTTGAAGGTAAATCCACATTTGATATGTGGGAGGCTTTTAAGGAGAGGTTGATTAGCGTGCAGGAGAGACATGTTCCTGTGAAAATGAGAAATAGAACTAGCAAGATTAGGGAACCATGGATGACATGTGGAATTGTGAGACTAGCCAAGGGGAAAAAGGAAGCATACATGAGGTCTAGGCGACTGAAGACAGACGAAGCTTTGCAAGAATATCGGGAATGTACAGCGAATCTGAAACGAGGCGTTAAGAGGGCTAATAGAGGACATGAGATATTGCTGGCAAACATGGTTAAGGAAAGTCCCAAAGCCTTTTATTCATATATAAAGAGCAAGAGGGTAACTAGAGAAAGGATTGGCCCACTTAAGGACAAAGAAGGAAAGTTATGCGTTGAGTCAGAGAAAATGAGTGATATTCTTAATGAGTACTTTGCATGGGTATTCACCAAGGAGAGGGACATGAAAGATGTTGAGATTAGGGATAGATGTTTGCTTACTCTAGGTCAAGTTGACATAAGGAAGGAGGAAGTGTTGGGTGCCCTAAAAGACAATAAGGTGGACAAGTCCCCAGGTCCGGATGGGATCTATCCCAGGTTACTGAGGGAAGCCAGAGAGGAAATAGCCGGGGCCCTAACAGATATCTTTGCAGCATCCTTAGACACGGGTGAGGTCCTGGAGGACTGGAGACTTGCTAATGTTGTCCCCTTGTTTAAGAAGGGCAGCAAGGATAATCCAGATAATTATTGACTGGTGAGCCTGACGTCAGTGGTAGGGAAGCTACTGGAGAAGATACTGAGGGACAGGATCTGTTCCCATTTGGAAGAAAATGGGCTTATCAGTGATAGGTAACATGGTTTTGTGCAGGGAAGGTCATGTCTTACCAACTAAATAGAATTCTTTGAGGACGTGACAAAGTTGATTGATGAGGGAAAGGCTGTAGATGTCATATACATGGACTTCAGTAAGGTGTTTGGTAAGGTTCCCCATGGCAGGCTGATGGAGAAAGTGAAGTCACATGGGGTCCAGGGTGTGCTATCTAGATGGATAAAAAACTGGCTGGGCAACTGGAGACAGAGAGTAGTAGTAGAAGGGAGTTTCTCAAATTGGAGACCTGTGACCAGTAGTGTTCCACAGGGATCTGTGCTGGGACCACTGTTGTTTGTGATATATGTAAATTATTTGGAAGAAGGTGTAGGTGGTCTGATCAGCAAGTTTGCAGATGACACTAAGATTGGTGAAGTAGCAGATAGTGAAGGGGACTATCAGAGATTACAGCAGCATATAGATAGACTGGAGAATTGGACAGATAAGTGGCAGATGGAGTTCAATCCGGGCAAATGCGAGGTGATGCATTTTGAAAGCTCAAATTCAAGGGCGAACTATACAGTACATGGAAAAGTCCTAGGGAAAATTGATGAGCAGAGAGATCTGGGTGCTCAGGTCTATTGTTCCCTGAAGGTGACAACGCAGGTCAATAGGGTGGTCAAGAAGACATATGAGCTGCTTGAAGTAAGATAGCTGAGCCAGTTGAACTGCTGGAAGACACAGACCTGGGAACCATTACACTCCAACATTAAGGTCCTGAAGTCTGTGATAAAATTCGAGCCATAGTGTCTCTCAATGATTTGTAATCCAATGCTTTCCTTCATTGGGTGGGGTATTGAGTACAAGAGTTGGCGGGTCATGTTGCAGTTGTATAGGACTTTGGTTCGGCCACATTTGGAGTACTGTGTACAGTTCTGGTCGCCACATTACCAAAAGGATGTGGATGCTTTGGAGAGGGTGCAGAGTAGGTTCGCCAGGATGTAGCCTGGTATGGAGGGTGCTAACTATGAAGAGAGCTTGAGTGGATTAGGATTATTTTCATTAGAAAGACGTAGATTGAGGGGGGTCCTGATTGAGGTCTACAAAATCATGAGGGATAGAGATAGGGTGGATAGCAAGAAGCTTTTTCCCAGAGTGGGGGACTCAATTACTAGTGGTCATGAGTTCAAAGTGAGAGGAGGAAAGTTTAAGGGAGATATGCGTGGGAAGTTCTTTACACAGAGGGTGGTGGGTGCCTGGAACTCATTGCCAGCAGAGGTGGTAGACGCAGGCACGTTAGCATCTTTTAAGATGTATTTGGACAGGTACATGGATGGGCAGGGAGCAAATGGACACAGACCGTTAGAAAATAGATGACTGGGTAGACAGAGGATCTTGATCGGCACAGGCTTGGAGGGCCGAAGGCCCTGTACCCGTGCTGTAATTTTCTTTGTTCTCTTTTCTTAGACAATTATTGAGCTGCTTGAAGTAAGATAGCTGAGCCAGTTGAACTGCTGGAAGACACAGACCTGGGAACCATTACACTCCAACATTAAGGTCCTGAAGTCTGTGATAAAATTCGAGCCATAGTGTCTCTCAATGATTTGTAATCCAATGCTACAAGCCCCTCTTCCTTGATTTTCATCTTTTCTCCAAGTTAACAAAGATCTCTGAAATTTGTTGCCAGAATCCTGTGCTTTTTGCGACAAGAATTGACAAATACAATACTGATAAGTTTTTTTTAAATGCAGTGCTTATTTTTTTAAAGGTTGGATGGCATGAAAATTTGTGGCTGCAATCCAAGGTATCAACTGCTATGATGACTGATTGTTGTTGAAGAGGTTGAATGGTCCTCTTTGTAACGAGTGACAATGAGGCTGATTTACTCTGACAGTTCAAAAGCAAACAAAATGACCATTTGAATTTCTCTGCATGGAGCTGAAATTAGGAAATAACCTAATTAGGACAATAAACTCTGCGAATGTTCGTAGGTGACACAAAAGGAGTTTTGGAAGGGGCAAAGGAAATGATTTCTTTTCTTGCAGGAAGGAACATCCAAGTTGGATTAGTCCACGAGACAAATTGCACTAGAGCAATTTAGAATTTTATTTGTTAAACAATAACTGGAAGCAAAAAGCTGGTATTGGCAGAAGTGACCTGCCCATAAAACTGTTGGATAGTTATGAGTTCCTATCTGATTAATGAACTAGTTACTAGGTGCGTTTGTTGGACCTCATTATTACCCAGTGAAGTGACGTCTTGAATTTGAAAATACCCATCTTTGTCTTCAAATACCTCTTGGAGTTACTGCTCCCTATCTCTGGCATTGTTTTGAACTTCATAATCACCTTTCCTCTATGTCCCACCCACAATCTTCACCAAGAATTCCGCTCTCCCTATTGAATGTTCCTGATTTTTACACTTTGCCATTGCCAAAAGCTCAGAAATTCCCTCCCACTATATTTGCTTCTTCCACCCTTTCTTGCTTCAGGGCACTGCTTATGAACAATCTCTTTAACGAAGCTTTTAGTTATCTGGTTTGGACTTATCTCTGTATGTGCCCTTGTGTCAAGTTTTGCTTCAAAGTGTATTTGCAATTCATTTTGTAATAGTGAAGTCTTCTCCCACAATGTGATGGATCACTAGTAGAATGTCATGCACTCAGATTATAAAGTGGGGCCATTAGAAGCAGTATTAGCTCTCCATGGTCCCGTGTAATTATCTAGTGCAAGACTTTTAACACAAAATTTGTGATTTCACAAAGCTGGAAATTTCATAAAATACAGTTGAGACTCTACATTGCTATTTTATTCTCATGCATTTTTCTGCTGAAACGTGCTTTGATCAAACACTGAATAATGAATGTGAGTGGAGGGATTTGGAACCCTCTGCAACAGCAGGACAGGCAGAACAACTGGGATTATAGATTTTACCAGGGAAATGATCTTGGGCACTGTAGCCTGGCTCTGTTTTGAAGGAGATTAATTACTTGAACTTTAAAGATTCTACCATCCATATTTCACTTACAAAGCCAGTCATTCACTTTAGTTACCAAGCTGTAAGCACTTTTTTGGCAAATAAAAGACACTAGTTGTTGAATATCATCTTTCATGGGTGGATTAACATTCAGTGTGCAGTTTCTCTTAATGACCCAGTAATTCTCTGAGTTATTGAGAGTCATTTTTAAATTTGCTGTCATGATAAATGAAGCTGCAATTGGCTTTTTTTCCTGAATTGCTACATTCTTAATATGACTCTTCACCTGTGGTAGTGTCAAATTCTTAGGTCAACGGCACTAGAATTCCCTCCTTCTGTTTCATATTCTGCTTCCACATCTTATGGTAAAATAATCAGTAAAGGGATTGAAGGTTAAAGGCAGGGAATTGGGATTTGAGGACCATCAGATCAGCCATGATCTCATTAAAAGATATAGCAGTTTCTATAGACTGAATGGCCTACTTCTGCTCCTATATCTTATAGTCTAAATCTTTCTGTTCCTTTTAAGTTACTCCTTGCAATCCACCTTTTTGGTGAAGTTTTCGGTGACCTGTCGAAATAGCTTCTTATAAGGCTCGGTGTCAAAGTTTATTGGATAACACATCTGCAAAGTACTGAAGCATTTTAACTCACAAATGGTTGTTTTTGCAAGGAATGTTTAAGTGATAATCACAACATCCTCCTCCTCCTCCTCCTCTCCTGCTCTTCTGATACTGCTTGGCCTGCTGTGTTCATCCAGCTCTACACCTTGCTATCCCATGGTTTGATCCCTGACTTTTACACAAGGCATGTGAAAAATTGTGTTTTCTTTTTGGCAATGGTAAGTCAATTTACATATGCATTGACTTTTATGTGAGCATCTTCCTGTTGGATGCGAGCCTCAACATCCTGTCGCCCAATACTCACAATTAACATAACTGGCCGACTCATTAAAATCAGGGTCTGCAGGGCTGACACTTGGAAATGTACCTTCTGATGGTGCCAGATGTTACAGCAAAATTCAGCACCACACAGTTTAAATCATCAGTGCAAGTTAGAATATCCAACTAAATGCCAAATCATTTACAGACAGTGAAATAAATAGATGACAAAAAAATTATGGGATTAAGAGAATGATAAAATGAAAGCTAGAACTAAGCTTCCTTTAATTTTATACTGTATTATAGATCTGCATCAACAATGAAATTCTGAAGGAATGAGCCTTCGCTCCTACAAAAAGCTGTCAGCAATAAGGAAAATGTTTGGTAGTACTGACACCTCAGTGCTAACATTTTCTTTATGCCTGAGTTAATAAGGCCTGACTTTTTGTGACATATTTAATGTGGATTTAACACATAAGCAACACAATTTAAGACCACTTTATGTGTTTCTGCAAGTGACACACTGGTGTAACAACATTGTGATTTCTGTTTTTAACTGTACTCTTGCAGAAATTGGGAGTTGCTGCCTGGTTTATCCCAAAGTAACAGTGAATGCTGACAGACAGCCGTACCACAGCCATCACAGTATCAGAGTCAAAATCTACTCATTCTCTGAGACTTAATTGACTAACGCATTTTTTTTTCAGGCAGGTTAGTTAGATTAGCCATGCTAAATTGCTCATAGTGCCCAGGAATGTGTGGGCTGATGGATTAGCCACAGGAAATGCAGGGCCACAGGGATAGGGCAGAGGGTGGGTCAATGGGATGCTCTTTGGAGGGTTGGTGTGGACATGATGGGCCAAATAGCCTGCTTCACATTGCAGATTCTATGATTTTATGTGTATAACAATATAAAAATGGGTAAAATACATCACAAAGTTTGTGGTTGAATGAAAGACTGATTTTTCACAGAACAATATTGTTTCCAATGCCTGCCGTTATAATTTTAGATCTCATCTGAGTGTGGATATCCTGCTCCAGGAACTGAACTGATATTTGTGAAACTCAATTTACATTAGGTCTTAATGGCCAATTCAGAAAGGTTTGAGATCGCGTTCAAAAAACCAGGCGACCAGGATCAGTGAGTGGCGAAAAAGCTTTTTTATTGCACCTTCACAGCAGCATGGTGTAAGGTGAAATAGAATTCCCCAAAGCCATAGCTCAAAAGCAGCCATTTTATACAGAATTCAGGCATACATTAACATTCTAAAAGTTGAGTGTTAAGCAGTAGACATTGGACAAGATAACAAAGTGTGGAGCTGGATGAACACAGCAGGCCAAGCAGCATCTCGGGAGCACAAAAGCTGACGTTTCGTGCCTAGACCCTTCATCAGAAAAGTGGGATGGGGAGAGGGTTCTGGAATAAATAGGGAGAGAGGGGGAAGCGGATCGAAGATGGAGAGAGAAGAAGATAGGTAGAGAGGAGAGTATAGGTAGGCAGGTAGGGAGGGGATAGGTCAGTCCAGGGAAGATGGACAGGTCAAGGAGGCGGGATGAGGTTAGTAGGTAGGAAATGGAGGTGCGGCTTGAGGTGGGAGGGAGGGATAGGTGAGAGGAAGAATAGGTTAGGGAGGCGTAGACAGGCTGGGCTGGTTTTGGGATGCAGTGGGAGGAGGGGACGAGCTGGGCTGGTTTTGGGATGCAGTGGGGGAAGGGGAGATTTTGAAGCTTGTGAAGTCCACATTGATACCATTGGGCTGCAGGGTTCCCAAGCGGAATATGAGTTGCTGTTCCTGCAACCTTCGGGTGGTATCATTGTGGCACTGCAGGAGGCCCATGATGGACATGTCATCTGTGGAATGGGAGGGGGAGTTAAAATGTTTCGCGACTGGGAGGTGCAGTTGTTCATTGCAAACCGAGCGGACGTGTTCTGCAAAGTGGTCCCCAAGCCTCCGCTTGGTTTCCCCAATATAGAGGAAGCCACAACGGCTACAGTGGATACAGTATACCATGTTGGCAGATGTGCAGGTGAACCTCTGCTTAATATGGAAAGTCATCTTGGGGCCTGGGATAGGGGTGAGGGAGGAGGTGTGGGGGCAAGTGTAGCATTTCCTGTGATTGCAGGGGAGGGTGTCAGGTGTGGTGGGGTTGGAGGGGAGTGTGGAGCAGACAAGGGAGTCACAGAGAGAGTGGTCTCTCTGGAAGGCAGACAAGGGTGGGGATGGAAAAATGTCTTGGGTGGTGAGGTCGGATTGTAGATGGCGGAAGTGTTGGAGGATGATGCGTTGTATCCAGAGGTTGGTGGGGTGGTATGTGAGGACTAGGGGAATCCTCTTTGGGCGGTTGTGGCGGGGGCGGGGTGTGAGGGATGTGTTGTGGGAAATGCGGGAGACGCGGTCAAGGGCGTTCTCGACCACTGCGGGGGGAAGTTGCAGTCCTGGAAGAATGTGGACATCTGGGATGTGCTGGAGTGGAATGCCTCATCGTGGGAGCAGATGCGCAGAGGTGGAGGAATTGGGAATAGGGGATGGAATTTTTGCAGGAGAGTGGGTGGGAGGAGGTGTATTCTAGGTAGCTGTGGGAGTCAGTGGGCTTGAAATGGACATCAGTTTCTAGCTGGTTACCTGAGATGAAGACTGAGAGGTCCAGGAAGGTGAGGGATGTGTTGGAGATGGCCCAGGTGAACTTGAGGTTGGGGTGGAAGGTGTTGGTGAAGTGGATGAACTGTTCGAGCTCCTCTGGGGAGCAAGAGGCGGCGCCAATACAGTCATCAATGTAACGGAGGAAGTGGTGGGGTTTGGGGCCAGTGTAGGTGCAGACTGTTTCATGTAACCTACAAAGAGGCAGGCATAGCTGGGGCCCATGCGGGTGCCCATGGCCACCCCCTTTGTCTGTAGGAAATGGGAGGAATGGAAAGAGAAGTTGTTGAGGGTGAGGACGAGTTCGGCTAGGCGGATGAGGGTGTCGGTGGAGGGGGACTGGTCGGGCCTGCGGGACCAGAAGAAGCGGAAGGCCTTGAGGCCACCTGCATGAGGAATACAGGTGTATAGCGACTGGACATCCATGGTGAAAATGAGGTGTACAAGAACTGTTTTGCAGGAAATCGGAGATGGTTTAAACATGTGTTAAATGTTACCGGTTATTGTTGAGTGTCAATGGTTATTTTAATGAGATTAGAGTTACCTTGCATAATTCAAAAGGTGTTAGTCTTGTTTAGTTAGATTCATGGTTGCGTCCATCTGTGGGTTCTATTTGCTACTATTCATTTATTCAAGGTCGCGGTGGGGGGTTGGACGTAGTGCCGCTAGTTTTATTAGTAAGTTGAAGGTTGCTTACATACGCTGCACAGCATTTGTTAGTCCTGTTAGTTGGGTAAAGTTTTATATACATGTTGAATAAAAACTTGGGACCCATACCTAGCTGCATAATATATAGGAAAAGACTGCCGGGGCTATCTAATTATCACCTTTGACTGATACTTGGAGTTATGCTAGCTGGAGGGAGAAGATAAACGACTTAGTAATAGCAGCTATTCAGTTGGATTTTAATATCAAACAACACTGTTTTTGGTGTGGGGGTGCAAAAGGGTTCCATCCTGTAATGTCTGTGCAGTTTTGTTGGCCATCATGCCAGGCTGTACCTTTGAATTAAATGTTGGTCTTGTTTAAATGGGGTTGTTTACATAGCGCATTATGCATGAGTGCATTTTCAAGTGGCGTGTAATCACAAATTGAAGCGGTTGTAACCTGCTATGGTAGTGAACCCCTGAATTAGTTTGACTGGGGGCTGGCTAACACATGGAAATCTGCAGTTGGTATTATAACCATAAATTAGTGGGTTAATGGATTAATAGACATGATTTATGGAGTTATATTAAAAATTGTTAGCACCTTTGAATTCTGATATATCAAAGGGAATGTCTATTGTATCTGAATATGCTGCACTGGGGATGGAAGTGTTGTTGGCTTGTTGTTATGAATGCAGGTATATGTATCAGGAGGCTCTGCATACGTCCTTGCTTTAGCTTTCCTAGCCTGGCTAATAAACACATTACTGTGCTGAGCTCATGCACTGTCTGTCCATTGTAATCAATATGTGATGTCCATATGATATATTTTCACCTACAAAATGCTGAATGGCATGCTTCTTGTTATACACTGGAAGATAAATGTTTTTAATTTGAATCCAAATCCGCACTTTCAGTGAGAACTTTATTTCAGTTTGCCACACTTCATAAACTGACACCCCACTGATTTTTTAAAGTGTTGCGATCTAGTTGTCTAGTGAAAACACTATACACCAACAGAAGGTTGACAAACATTGACAAACTCCTTTTCTGAAATAAATCAATTTATAATAAAGAAAACAAAAGCCCGAAACGTCAGCTTTTGTGCTGGCCAACAGAAGACAGCGAGTGGTAGTAGAAGGAAAATATTCTGCCTGGAAGTCAGTGGTGAGTGGGGTTCCACAGGGCTCTGTCCTTGGGCCTCTACTGTTTGTAATTTTTATTAATGACTTGGACGAGGGAATTGAAGGATGGGTCAGCAAGTTTGCAGACGACACAAAGGTCGGAGGTGTCGTTGACAGTGTAGAGGGCTGTTGTAGGCTGCAGCGGGACATTGACAGGATGCAGAGATGGGCTGAGAGGTGGCAGATGGAGTTCAACCTGGATAAATGCGAGGTGATGCATTTTGGAAGGTCGAATTTGAAAGCTGAGTACAGGATTAAGGATAGGATTCTTGGCAGCGTGGAGGAACAGAGGGATCTTGGTGTGCAGATACATAGATCCCTTAAAATGGCCACCCAAGTGGACAGGGTTGTTAAGAAAGCATATGGTGTTTTGGCTTTCATTAACAGGGGGATTGAGTTTAAGAGTCGTGAGATCTTGTTGCAGCTCTATAAAACTTTGGTTAGACCGCACTTGGAATACTGCGTCCAGTTCTGGGCGCCCTATTATAGGAAAGATGTGGATGCTTTGGAGAGGGTTCAGAGGAGGTTTACCAGGATGCTGCCTGGACTGGAGGGCTTATCTTATGAAGAGAGGTTGACTGAGCTCGGTCTCTTTTCATTGGAGAAAAGGAGGAGGAGAGGGGACCTAATTGAGGTATACAAGATAATGAGAGGCATAGATAGAGTCGATAGCCAGAGACTATTTCCCAGGGCAGAAATGGCTAGCACGAGGGGTCATAGTTTTAAGCTGGTTGGTGGAAAGTATAGAGGGGATGTCAGAGGCAGGTTCTTTACGCAGAGAGTTGTGAGAGCATGGAATGCGTTGCCAGCAGCAGTTGTGGAAGCAAGGTCATTGGGGTCATTTAAGAGACTGCTGGACATGCATATGGTCACAGAAATTTGAGGGTGCATCCATGAGGATCAATGGTCGGCACAACATTGTGGGCTGAAGGGCCTGTTCTGTGCTGTACTGTTCTATGTTCTATGTTCTATGTTCTACCTCTGGAACAGGTAGGACTTGAACCTCCTGACTCAGAGATAGGGACACTACCTTGAGAGCCCTGAAAGGGTCAATACCCTTGCAAGAGCACAGGGCTGCCCTTCCATTAGAGACAACTGGATGTGGGTTAACCTGAGGGCCACCTTGCATCAGTTGACCAGAGAAGTTGAGAAGGAGGATAATCTCAGCTGGTGTGGGCATTGAACCCAGCCATCTTTTTAACCAAACCCCTACCTCACTAATTATTAGTTCTCCATATTTTTATAATCAATCCTCACCCAATGAATGCTTAATTAATGTTCCTGCTCCTTTGTTCCATGAGACCTCGGGCCCTATTAAACATTGACAAACTCCTTTTCTGAAATAAATCAATTTATAATAAAGAAAACAAAAGCCCGAAACGTCAGCTTTTGTGCTCCTAAAATTCTGCTTGGCCTGCTGTGTTCATCCAGCTTCACACTTTCTTATCTAAAATGACAACATATGTTCCTTTTTCTTTCCTTTGCACACAAAAGTTGCAAGCATCCTTCTAACAATAAATCCAACAATTTCTTAGAACATTCTGCTTTTTCTGTAAAACAATCTGATAGCTCATTGCTACTATCCACCCATTCCAAATTAGAGATATGCCCATTTTCCTACATCTGTTTCAAAACAGCAATATCAATCCTCAGTCATTTTTAATTCACACATTTTATCAAGTGTGCATTATCACATAGCAAATCATTATCTACTCAGTGGGTATAGCTGCTGAATCCCTTTTTAAAATTCCTTCTAATGTTTTCGCTGAGAAAAATGTCATATCTACTGTTGCCCCAAGAATGAGTGTATCTGTGAGTGTATGTTTTAGTACATCTTTTCAACTTCCTGAGCTAAAAAGAAACACTCACCTCCCTTACCCACAAGAACTATTGTAAACTCTCCTGCACTTGAGACCTGCTCACAGAGATTTGCATAAGAAACATCACTGAAAGTATTAAGCTTCCCATTCCTCAATTTCCTCCAATAATGGGTATCTCAAAACACAATGGTCCACTTCAATTTTTTTCAATGATTTCTTGCCTCAAATAATATCTTCCACATTGAGATTTTTCATAGTTGTACTCAACTCTAATTTTTAAAAACTGACATTTGGCCTCATTTGATTGCTCAGCTAGTTTAGCTGTCCAATTAGGATTTATTATGTCTTCATTTCAGTTTGGGAGCCACTGCATCTTTTTGTGAAGCTTTCCGTTGACTAGTAGTATTTGCGTTAACATTTTCTGATTGAGATTGCTGATCCAAAGTGAGACTCGATCTATTCTGCCTGATTTTCAATCCAATATACTTTTCCATCAACAAGAAATAACTATTAGTTTTAATCAAGCTGAGTTTTAATCAATAGCAAAGAGAACACACATTCAATTGCTAATCTGCATATTTATCTATAACTTAAAGTCCATCCCTTTCTTAAAATTTCCACAATAACATGCAATCAGATACACAAAGAGACAAGACAAGACTCGAATATTGTGGGTGGGGAAGGATAGATAATGTCAGAGGAGCACAGTTCTGGCATTATTTTAGGTCATAGAAGTTGATAAATTGTTTTCTTTCTACTCCTGAATTTTTGCTAATGATTTGAATTTATGTTTACATAAATTGACAGCCTTTCATTTGCATTTTGAAGATTCACTCTTCTGTCGATCTGGAGAAGGTTTCTTTCTCCCCCTTTTTGTTTCAACAGGGGATCTGTAGCGAGAACAACTTACACAGAAAGGTGAGGGATTATCTTTTACTTCTTACAGAAGGGAGAGAGAGAGAGAGAGAAGGAGGGAGAGATGGGTACTGTCTCATCGCAGGTGAGATGTTTCTGTGGTGTTGTCCATACCCAAGACTGTAGCCATGTGCTGAGGATCCAATCAAGTGGCTGTGCAATGCTGAATCCTCCTGAGCCCACAACAATTAGTTCTGATTGAAAAGCCAATCAAAAGATTGTCCCTGGGCAAAATTGGATTGGAAATAAACACACAGGCAAACACAAATGCACACACAGACAAACACACAGACACACACACACACACACACACACACACACACACACACACACACACACACATACAGAGCAACATTGCAGATGGAATCAGTAATAACAAGGTGTAGAGCTGGATGAACACAGCAGGCAAGTAACATCAGAGGAGCAGGAAGGCTGACATTTCAGGCCCAGACCTTTTCTGAAGAAGGATCTAGGCTTGAAAAGTCAGCCTTCCTGCTCCTCTGATGCTGCTTGGCCTGCTGTGCTCATCCAGCTCTACACCTTGTTATCTCAGATTCTCCAGCATCTTCAGTTCCTACTATCTCAGATGGAATCAGTAGTTGGTTTTAAAAATGAGAACCTCATCTTACAAGTATAGTGCAGCACCATCTTCCACTTTTAGTTCATAGTTCAAAAAGAAAGAAGTGATCTTTACATCAGGATCTGAAAAGGTGGTGGAAACTGATTTCATCAATAATTTTAAACAGGGATTGTATAGTCACTTGAGAATGATGAACGTGCAGAGTTAACAACAAAAAAAGTAATCTGAGAAAAAAAAACTGTTTCTTGGGGAAAAATGTCAAAGAGGAGTCTTCAGTTTTGTATTTTGCAGCCGAATCGGTCTTTATTCAGAGTTGTTTTATCGTGCAGCATGGGAGAGGTTCCTGGAACATTGTCCACTGAACACTTTGGCCTTCCCAGGCGCATACAGCATTTTTATACATTTCATGTTACATTAATCATGTGCAACATTGTTAGTCATGTCCCTCAAATCTATATATCCAAGTGTAAAAACACACAACTGATGCTGGATATTCTGTGTACAGCTCTAGGTTCCCTATGATCTCATGACGTTTGCCACTCATGCCTTGGGATCTTACAACATTCCCATTAAATTTCATCCCAATATTAATGGTTGTATTCTTTCGCAGATATTTGCCAGACCTGCTTATTTCTAAGGATGTTCAAATTCTGTCATTCATTGTATTTACTGATATCCTGATCAAATTCTTTTGTTCATCGTATATTTCCTACTACCAGGAAGATTAAAAATATGCTAATTTCTACTAATTGCTATAAAATTCATAACATTAATTCTAAAATAAGGTTATATAGTTATCTGAAGTCATATGCTTACACCTAATGTTAGAATTCTCAAGTCAATGAGTTGTGAACAGTTCCTGACCTTTCTGACCTTGGAAGATCAGGTAAACATTGCCTCTCTACCTTGCAGCTGCAACTCCAATTCATTCAGGTCATAGCTCTCTTCTAAAATGAAATTTACTGACCCTATTCTAAATATTTCTACTCTAACTGTTTTACTTAGTAAGATAACATCTTTTCCAATAATAAAATTGAAACTCAATCACTTTCACAGTTCAATGAACTTTTCTGAACTCCTGGAGTTTTACAAGACATTATCTCATTCTTCTTTTAACTTATTATTTGTCCCTGATATCATGGGATCATACTTGCCTTTTAATTTTTGCTAAACTATGAACTTGTTCCCAGACATCTCTTATCAGGCTATCTCTTAGAGACATCTTCAGCTGTGGGTTTGTAAAGAACTCGCTGCATTTCCAGCAACTTCTGTTTTTGTTCCTGATTTACAGCATCTGCAGATTTTTGAGTTTTTATATCCCTGTATTTTAATTTGTAAGATTCTTTGTTCTGCCTAAACCCCATTATCTTGGATTTATCTTCTTCTCAAAGCTACCATTGTCCTAACTTATGATCTCAATTTATTGCTGGACTGGGCAAGCTAATTCTGTTCCTGCAGCTAAAAATCTTCTCTGCCATTTTTATGCCAACTAAAAATCCACAGGCAGCCATTCTGTGTCACCTCTAGCCATGGGTTGCCACGACACTTCTTAAAGGATCTTACACAGGCACACTTTGTCACACAGCCTCCTTTAATTGTTTCTGATCTATGATTCTAACCTAGCCTAACATTTGGTTTGATATCCTCTCTGTAAATTACACAACTCCTTTGACATGACTTTCAAAAATGACATATTGGACTCGATCTTTAAAAAATATAATCTCTCCAAACATCTCCTTTGGCTGCAGTGCCATTTTGTTAGCTTTATTATTAATCAAAATTAATCATAATGCAGAAGGTGGCCAGTCAGCCCATCTTTTCTAATGCAGCAATGGAGTTAGCCTGTTAGTTCCATGCCCCTACCTGTCCTTCATCATGCAAACAATATTTATTGCTACTTCAGCTTTAAGGTTTTCCTTAGATTCTGCACCTGTTACTATTGTTTATTGATTATTCTGTGTCTTGCCCAGCACTTTTGACAACACATTTTCACTTAACATTTTGCTTCTTCTATTTAAATCTTCATACATAGAACTTACAGCACAAGAACAGGTCAGTTGGACAAGCAGGTCTTTCTTTATGTTTATGCCTGCAATGAGGCCCCTCCCACATTTATTCACTTGACCCAATCAGCTATCTCATTTCTTTCTCTCTCATCCAGCTTCACCTTAAATGCGTCGATGGCTGCCCAAGTTATGTGTCTGGTCACCAGTGACCTCTGCCCCCAGGATGTGGATGATGAAGAGCTGAGTAACAGGGCTTCCTTCAAATGCCAGGGTATTCATCTGGGTTTTTTGCATTATGCCAAGACATTGACAAAGTATGCACTATCAATTTTCAATTATCTTATATTAATGTCTAGGTCGTTCATGGATTTAAATAGTTTCAAAAAGAAAACTAAAATACTAGCTCAAAAATGATTGCTGTTACCCCTGACCACAGGTGGAGCCAAGCTTCATGAGACCATCAATAAACAGCACCAGTCTGAACTGAATTTAATATTATTATGAAAAGAGACTAAAACCAGTCAAGCCTGAAGAAGCCAGATTCTCCTGCTTGATTTAAAACTTTTTGGTAAATATTATATATTAGAGATCCACGTACAATGAATACTATAAAACTGGGAATGGGAACACATGAATAATCTGTGTTTCAGTGAACTATTTAGTAGAGCTGGGGAGATAGGTTTGTCACTGGAACTGGAGAAGGCTCTGTCCCTCTACTCTATCAGGAAGAATAAAGTCGACTGACAGAGCAAATTAGAGTAACATATGAACATCAAGACCTCAAAGATATCTGCATAATCGCAGCTGAAATTGATCCAGGATATCTCTCACCAACTCTGGTCTCAGGTCAAATCCTAACACCTCACAAAGGCCCTAACATTTTTAAAGCACATCTTTTTGTAATGGACACTATCCTGTTCTAAAGTTGTGCCTGTGTTTGCAAATGTTTGTTTTCTATCACAGCCTTAATATTATTCTTGGGGCTAGCAAGTGGTTAAATTCCTCTTCCTTTCACTCAATAAAAACCTTGTTGTTCCTTATTTGTTTCTATTAAACAAATTAATTGCGTTTCTATTGGAATGCGGTATAGCCTTATGCCAAAAAGAACATAAAATTTTTGATGTGGTTAACCAAGCAAGTTGAAAAGGGGGCTGTGATTCACACCTCCTCACCCTCATTTGAGATGATCATTACCCAACAGTTACAACAACATGGAAACATAGGAAATGAAAGCAAGAGCTGGTCATTGGGTCCCTTCAAGCCTTCTCCACCAGTCATCTGGAGCATGGCTGAGCTCCTCCCTCAATGCCATTTTTCTGCACCATCCCAATTGCTACCATTGTCACTGGTTTCCTTTCATTATCAAAGATGGCAATTTCTTATATGTTTAGAACCATCTAACATGGCTGTGGTGCCTGATTGCAGACCTGAATGACTTCCTAAAGGTGGCAAGGATGAATTTTCTGATGCTGTTGGGACTACGGGATTTTCTACCATGCCTTTTGCCTCAGCTCAGCCTGTATACATTGCTATGTGAAGGCAGTAGCACCACTGCTTGAGATCATTCTCCAGCTGCTTCATTCTTGGGCAATTTTCTCGTGGTCTATGATGGGCATGCCTTGCTTCCTGGGGTTTACCTGCCAGGAGTCAATAATCTCTGCCTTCCTCACAGATAGTCTCCCCAGTTATGTACATTTAAGAATTTTATCACGAAAGGTGCATGCCTCATGCCTGCTTCATCTGAGGTGGACTCTGATGATGAATTTGAAATTGAAATTCTGGACTTTGAAGTGAGTCAGCATCAGGCATTTTTTCTTCCCATTTGTTCATGCTATGCTGAATACTTCTAATGCTGACTCTGTTGAACTGCTTAATATATGTGGAGTTAGGGTTAGCGTCACAACTAGCTAGTCCATGTCTCACATTTGTAGGATGGCATGAAATAACTCAGCTTTGTGCATTTTGAGTTTTGCTGTAGGTTTGATCATTTCCTCCCTGGTCTCCCATGTGAACTGGGGAAAGGATGGGATTGCTTTGGTAATTCCATTCACCACCCTACTGTTAGTATGGACTTTTGTGATGATTGTGTTTCCAAGCTAATTTAAATTATTTACAGCCTTCAGGGTTGTGTCATTGGTAGTTATAATAGATGGGCTATAGTCAGAATTATTGTTGTTGGAATATTCTTGCCTTCCTTTGGGTGATGGCTATTATTATGTATAATTATCTAGTTCATCCTTAAATACAACTATGTGAGTTTATTCAACATGGGTTCATTACCTTTGTGAAAAGCAATGATGGGAATTTAACAAGTACATTCTGTGGTCCACATTGTTTGTAATCAGACTACATGGAGTGCCTTTAAATAAAGCAGACACAAACCTTGTGATCAGAGCACTGTGACCCACACTGTAACAGCGAGTGGCATGACACAATTTTTGAATGCATGTCCACATCTTCTCAGTTCTCAGTGCTTAAACATTGGGAGATAATTAGCTGCTATGACAAGTACATCCACGACAGGGATTAATGGCTGTTTATGAAGCTGTGTAGGTGACCTTTTTCGACACGTATCAAGGAAAATGAGGTATTTTGAAGATTAGGTTCAATTGAATGTGAAAGTGGTGAATGAAAAGTAAAGGTTTCCATGGGAAGCTTCACTCCAAAAGATGAAAGAAAATAAAGGCCATGAGTCTCATTAGCAGTCAGCAGAACTACATAGTGTTTTTTTTCACATGATCTCAAAAGACCCGGGTTTGATAGTGTAGGAGGAATAGCAAATGGAATCTCGGAAGAAGATTTGCACCCAACTTAATGAAGTTGGGTAAGGTCATCTGCAAGAGGTGATTGGCTATCAGAAGGGAATAGTTGTTTAGTACACTGTAATTCTTAACGTTTGTACATAATTTACAGTCTGCAGCTGCCACCAACCTTCAGGGCAAAGCATAAATAAGAGAGGAATGAACAAAAACAAGCTGCAATTTCTGTTGAGAATTCACCGATTTATGCAGATTTCTAGGTTATATGAACAGAGACAGTAGAGAAATTTCACCTGAAAATATTGGTTACTTTTGGCTTAGTTGAAAGGGGTCAGATTAAAAACTGGCAAAACAGATTACCAATCTAAACCTGGCACTAATGCATCACTTCCAACTTTACCTGAGCCTTTAAATGAGTCAAGTTGACTCTATGATAATGAACTAATTCCATATAGCTTATCAACCCCGCCTGTGACAGTGTGGGAGTGTAATTTAATACCCTCCTTTTTGAGGTGAGTTTGGTGAAAGAGGGTCATTGTTTGGATCCCCAATACTATCCCACTTCCAGAAGGGCTTTGGCCTGAAATGTTGACTTTCCTGCCCCTCTGATGCTGCCTGACCTGCCGTTTTTGTCAAGCTCTGCATTTATTGGCTTTGGCTTCCAGCATCTGCAGTCCTAACTGTCCCCTATCCCACTAGAGCTAGAAAACAGCACCCCCTCCATGATAATCTTCAACACCAGCACCCCACAAAGGTACGTACTCAGCCCCTACTGTACTTCCTATCCACTCATGACTGTGTGGCCAAATTTCATCTGAACTCTAATTACAAATTTGCTGATATCGCCACAATTGTAGGTGAGATATCAAGCAATGATGAGAAAAAATGCAGGAAGGAAATAGAATGCTTGGTGTCATGATGCAAAGGTAACAATCTCTCCCTCAATATCAGAAAAACTAAAGAGCTGATTATCAACCTCTGGAAGAAAGGAGGAGGACTCACCCTTATTTACATCAATGGAGCTGAGGTGGAGATGGTCAAGGGCATCAAATTCCTAGAAGTGAGAGAATCCAACAATCTTCCCTGAACTACCCACATATATACAACCATCAAAAAGGCACAACAACACCTCTTCTTCCTCAGGAAGCTAAGGAAATTCAGTATTCCCATCAGGACCCTCATCAGCTTTTACAGATGCACCAAAGAAAGCATTCTATTTAGACGCATAACGGCTTAGCACGGCAACTGCTTTACCCAGGACCACAAGAAACTGCGGAAAGTTATGAACACAGTGCAGACCATAATGCACCGCAACCTTCCACCAATGACTCCATTTACGCTTCTCATTGCTGCAGAAAGGCAGCCAACACCATCAAAGACCCCTCCCACCCCGGTTATAATCTCTTCCAACCTCTTCTGTCAGGCAGAAGATATAAAAGCTTAAACACGCATACCAATAGGTTCAAGAACAGCTTCTTCCCTGCTGATATTAGATGGCTGAATGGATCTCTCAAATTTCAAATCTAATGTTGATCCCACTTTTATACACCACCTGTGCAGCTGTAATCTTGTACGCCTCATTCTGTTCAGTCACCCTATGATCTACATGTACTTAAATGTTATGATCTGCCTGTATTTCACGCAAAGCAAAACTTTTCTTAGTCACATGTACTTAGGTACATGAGACAACAAAAAGTCAAATCAAAATCAGTGAGCAGGTAGAGAATGACCACAACACTGCTCTGGGCAGACAATGTCGATTCTAGTTACAAATAACCGGGCACGAGCAAAGGTTGCTAAAATCAGACCAGGTCATACAAATGGTTGCTAAACTACGAAGGAACAGAAGCTAGTGACCTGATGGTTTTGTCTCAGCCTCCATCTTACTACAGCCCCGTGCAATTTGTAACTAAATTCATTAGTAGTAGCCCAGGCATAGCAGTACCTGTGACTGTAGTATATACAGATGGACCATAAACGCCAGAGGCTCATGTCAAAGGGACAAGGAGCTATAATAAAAGTCTACTGAAACTTCCAGTATGATGTAAGCCACGTTTAGTTCTTATACAATGGAACTAATATAAGCTGTGCTACAGCAGGTTTTGATTCCCTGCTGAAGGTAAAAACAAATCTGTCAATCTATCTACAGCAGATTGTGTGGGCAGATCAGATCAGCAGGTGAGATTCCTGATCAGCCGTGTGGCAAAAAGAACATTGGAGCCTCAATCATCACTATCCATAGCTCCAGGTTACAATATACAAGCGCATGTTACCATGGCAACTCAGACTGATGAATAAACTGCGATTCAACCAAATTGATACAGTTCCATTGCAAGACACTGTCAAGAGAAATATTAATCTTTTTTGTAATGAAACAACGCAAAACATTTAACATCCTTGTCATCTGGTCAGGAATTCCAATGAGCCCTGCATAATTTGATGTTCTGTGCTGTGGACCTAGGCCTGTTAGAGTATAGGTGACAGCTTCTAAGCATATCTGACTCAGGGCCCCTGCAGGAAAAACCTCCTGCCAAATATCTGAGCTCATTTAACAAGAGCAGGCCACCAGCAGGCAAAAGTACTCAAAGAATATTTTTATAACCAGGGCATTGTTTTAGCTGTAGAAATGCCTTGCTTGTGATTATGATGGATTGCCACAGATCCAACGGAGCCCCTTGGTCATTTTTGGTCATATGTCTCTCAGTGCGGTGGTTTGTGCCAAGCTGACTGTGTGTGGAGGGAACAGCATGGGAAGAAGAACAAAGTGTGTAAAGAAACAAATAAATCACATGCGTCATTGAAAGAACGCACTCTTGAAACAGTTTTCTTGCCCTCTGATTCGGGGGAGGCAATGTTCCAGTGGTATTATCACTGGACTGTTAATCCAGAGGCCTAGATAATTTCTGGGGACCTAGGTTCAAATCCTGTCACAGCAGATGTTGGAATTTGAATTCAATAAAATATCTGGAATTAAGAATCTAATTAACTCATTGTTGATTGTTGGGGAAAACCCATCTGGCTCACTAATGTCCTTTAGGGAAGGAAACTGCCACCCTTACCTGGTCTGGCCTACATGTGACTCCAGGCCCACAGCAATGTGGTTGACTCTTAACTGCCCTCTGTGCAATTAGGGATGGGTAATGAATGCTGTCTGGTCAATGACACTCTCAATCAATGAATGAAGGGAAATATAATTCAAAAAATACTTTTTTGATGATGAAAAAGCAGTAAATCGGTCACAAAGTACGAATCTTCCATTCTGTAGAAGGATGATTGGATCCAACATATAGTTTTGATTTCCCTCTACAGATGCTGCCAGACCTGCTGAGATTTTTCAGCAATTTCTGACTTTATTACACAATATGACATTGTATCGATAAAAAAAGTTAAAGACCGAAATAGACAAAACATCATTTGAGTAATTACTTAGATAATCAATGATGAAAATAAAAGGTGAATGCCAAAATATGAGCATGGAATAAGGGTCAGGATCAGAGTAAAGTAACCTCCTAAGAAATGTCTTTGATTTTAAAAGATAACCACCCAAGTTTTATTTACATAATGTCCCTTTACATAGTAAAATCTCTCTAGGTGCGCTAACTGGGGTATTATCAAATAAAATTTGACACATGAGCCACACAAGAGCATTTATCCATGACCTTGGCCAAAGAATTAAGAGTTAGTGAGTGTCTTAAGGAGGGGAAAGTTAAAGAAGCAGAGACATTTTGGGAGTGGTGTGGCTGGAAGGGAGGGACAAATGGGTACACAAGAGACCAGAATTGGGGGAATGCAGAGGTCTTGGAGAGTTACCAAGTCGAATAAGGATACCGAGATCAGAAGGGAAGAGGACATGAAGGTATTTGAAATTATTGAGAAGTTTAAATTTGAGGTTTCACAGGACTGATAACTGATTTAGGTCAGAGAGCACAGAGGGAGTAGAACTTTGGATGATTGGAAGTTTATGGAGTCAATCAGATGGAAAACATGAAATGTTCCAATGCTGCTTTAAAAGAAACAAGATCTGCCAAAAAATATGCCACTACTGCAAAGGAGATCTTAGGAGGAGTGAATAAATGCTTGGCCAAAGAAATAGGCTGAAAGGATGACTTCATTGTTGGAGTGTGAGTTGGATAGGCTTAGGTATTGCATTAGAAAGCTAAGAGGCCTAGCCCGGAGAATGTATAGCTACAAATTGTGGGTCAAGGGAGTGAAGGTGGGCAGGAGACAATTGTAAGGGAAGCACCAATGTTTCTAAGGCTGAAGGAGGATACAGATATGGAGGAATGGAGAAGTGGAACATCTTCAGTGTAAAATATTCAATAAATCTGACAAAACCTAACAAACTGTCTGATTGGTTTTAATGAACAGAAGAAAAAAGCAGCTTTTGGGGCAATGTTGGCTGAATTAAGGAGATTGAATATTGATAGAAGTTCTTCCCTCGGGTTACGTTTGCAGATTTGGGGTGTGTAACAGCTGCTAGTTGTACCTTTATAGACTTTGCCCATAGTAACTTTCAGAAAAGTCCTGAGACAAAGTTAATGGTAGAAATATACCAGAAAGCTGACATTCAGCTGATAGCTGTGCAGGATGCTAAAGAATCCTGAGCAGAAGCCAATCTCTATTGTGCTCAGCTTCTTACAATCTTCATCAAAAAGCTATTCTATTTTATCGAATTCTGTTCAACTTTTCCCTCTCAATCTAATAGGGCAGGGCTCAGGTAAATTGCTAGAATCAATGAGGAATGTTTAAAGAAAAATTCATTGCTTTACACAATTAATATTAATGGGCTCAATGGAAATAATAGAAATTAATCGTATCTGGATTTAATCAACGGTGTCCTGACAAGACCATTTTCATTTTCATTGTCCATAAGTAAAAGCCATTTATTACCTGATTGAATAACGGCAATGAAGTAGAATAATTATCCTTGGTTTCAATAATTAAAACTAAGTTACTAAATCTACACTTGCATCACTAGAATTTGGCAGGCAATGACCACCTCTGATGAGGGAAAATTTAACTCTTGTGCCTAACGTTCTACCATGGCTGAATTCTCCACTATCAACATCCTGGAGGACACCATGGATCAGAAACAGAATTTAACAGCCACATAAATGCTATAGGTATGACAGCAGGTCAGAAGCTGAGAATTCTGTGATGAATAAGCAAACCTCCTGTCTCCCCAGCGCCAGTCCACCACCTACAAGACACTAGTCAGGAGTATGATGGAATACTCCACACCTGCCTGGATGAGAGCAACTCCGATAATGCTGGAGATGTTTGACACCATCCAGAACAAAGAGCCTGCTTGAATGGCCCCAAATCCACAAATATTCACTTGCTCTGCCATTGACACACAATAAGCAGCAGTGTGTGCTCTCTACAAGGCGCATTGCAGGAATCCACCAAAGATCCTTAGATAGCACCTTCCAAACCCATAACCGATATCATCTGGGAGTAAAGAGCAGCAGATATATGGGAACAGCAAGTTCCTGTCCAAGGCTCACAGTATCTGACTTGGAAATATGCCATCATTCTTCCAGTGTCACTGGGTCAAATTCCTTGATCTCCCTGTCAAGAAGAATTGTGGGTCTGCCTATGCCAAATAGACTGCAATGATTAAAGAAGGCAGCTCATTACCACCTTCTCAAGAGCAATTAGAGGTAGGAAACAAATGTTAGCCCAGCAGAGAAATCTCATCTCCTGAATTAATTAAAAAAATCTGTTTATATCTGAATAGATTTGCCTGTAATGAAGAACCTGGCTGAAAAACCGAGAGCTATACATGCTGGAGAAAAGCAGTGAGGTGTAAAGAGCAGATGCAGAGATGAAGTGAATTCTGAAATTGCTCTGGATGCACTGTTAGTACTCACACTTTGTGAGGATTTATTGATTATTCATTTTAGACTTCTTGCACCAGATTGATTGGGACAGAAGGAGTGAGGAAATTATTTATTTTCTTTCAAAATTATGAATGTCCTTGATAGAGTAAGTAAGGAAAAAACTGTTTCCAAAGACAGGTGAGCCAATAATCAGAGGACATGGATTGAAGACAAGTGGCAAAGCAGCCAAGGGAGAGATGTAGATTTCTATTATATCATAGCCAGTTGTCGTAACTTGGAATGTACCACTTGAAAAGGCCATGTGAGGAATTTAATAGTTACCTTCTAAAGGGAATGGGTTAAATGTTTGATGGAGAGAAAATTGCTGTGCTATAGGGATCAATCAGGGGAATGGTTTAATTTGATAGTTATTTGAAAACACATAGACCTGATTGGCTGAATAAGTTCCTCTTACTCTGTACTTTTCCACAGTTGTATTCTAATTTAATCCTAGGCATTAAGACAGGTGGAATCAAGAACTTTGGCAAAATCTAGATATATTAATCTTTGGTTTGAAAAGCCAAATGCATGCATAGAATCCTCACCAAAACGTTGGTTTGTCCAATGAGAAGTTAATTTTCTGAATCTTCTCAAATACATTGGAACCGAGATATCCATTCATGAGATCAGTTGTTTGGGTAGAAGGTAACCTCTCTGGTCTGGCTGCTACCACTCCATCCTGTGCAATGTCAAACTGAGCCATCTGAAGAGTGAACATATCACAGAAGAATAAAGCAGTTTACATCAAAATCATAGAATACAGCAAAGATAGAGGCCATTCAGTCTGTCATTTCTGTGCTGACTTCCTGAAGGAGCAACATATCTAGTCCCCTTCACCTAGCTTCTCCCTTCAACTTGCAAATTTCTTCTCTTCAGATAATAATCCAATATGTTTTGAAAAGTTTCCATTGAATCTATAGGCACCACAGTCTCAGGTGTGTGTTCCAGATTCTAACCACTCACTGATAGGTGCTAAAGACAGCTCCACTGGCTGATATAGCAGTCCTCTGGCTCCATCCTGTACCCAGATTCTTTTTGCTGAGGTAGAATGGGGAAGAGGTGGCAACTGAATCTCCTGGCCTGCTACTGGCAACTAGCAACATGGTTCATTCAGGCCGATTAAAGCAGGTCAATTGGGATTTTCCAGCTGGCTTCCAGAGACTACTGTTAAGGTGCCCAGGATAGTCTCACTGCAGTAGACCTGGTGTCTAGCACTCCACACAGATCTAGAGGCCCTTCCTATCTGCCTAGGTACGGGATACAGTCACTGAACATTCTCTAGAGGTATTTTGACATACCATAGCGACGACCTGGCAGCAAATACATTATCATTTTGTTTAGATTTTAATAAGTTGAAGACAAAGCCACGAGCCATAAGATATAGAAACAGAATTAGACTATTTGGCCCATTGAATCTGTTGCACCATTCATTCAAGGCTGATATGTTTCTGAACCTCATTCTCCTACTTTCTTCCTGTAATCCTTAACTGCCTTACAAGCCAAGAATTTATCTATCTTTGTCTTGAAGAGACTCAATGACTTGGCCTCCACAGCCCTCTGGAGCAATGGCCTCCATAAAGTCACCACCCTCTAGCTGAAGGAATTCCTCCTCATCTCAGTTTTAAAGGATCATCTCTTTATCCTGAGGCTGCGCCCTCATGTCCTAGTCCCTGTTACTAGTGGCAACATCTTTTCCACATCCACTTGATCCAGGTCTCTCAGTATTCCGTAAGTTTCAATGAGATCTCTCCTCTTTCTAAACGCCATCAAGTACAGACCCATTGTACTTAACTGCTCCTCATATGACAAATCTTCCATCCCCAAGATCATTCTTGTAAACCTCGTCTGTACCCTCTCCAAGGCCAGCACATCCTTCCTTAGCTGGGTGACACAAAACTATTCATACCTTGGATAGAGATAGTAGGAACTGCAGATGCTGGAGAATCTGAGATAACAAGGTGTAGAGCTGGATGAACACAGCAGGCCAAGTAGCATCATAGGAGCAGGAAGGCAGACTTTTGGGTTAGGACCCTTCTTCAGAGATTTCCGAAGAAGGGTCCCGGCCCAAAACATCGGCTTTCCTGCTCCTATGATGCTGCCTGGCCTGCTGTGTTCATCCAGCTCTACACCTTGTTATCACACCTTAGGTATCTTGGTCTTCATCACTCTACAGCCTTCTCAAGCTTGAAGGCCTTTGGTTGGCCTTTCAGCCTTGAGACTCTGTCAATATCTTTCAATGGGCAACATGTTCATACCAAGACCAATCAAAATGGCACCATCTTGGAAACAGTGATTATTGTATTTGGGTTTGAGGCAGGGAAATAATCCCAGCCTTTGTTTCTCACCATAAGAGGAAAAGTCCTGCTTATGGCATCAGCTAAATAACATAACTTCAAATGGAGTGCAGAAACAGAGACTTGAAGGCTCAAGAGTTGAGTTTCATAAATGTTTAAAAGTTGCGGGACAAATTGAGAAGTTTTTTTAGAAGAAGCACATGAAATACTTGCCTCCAAGCAGGATTTTGGTACAAAATCAAGGATACCATTGCTAAAGCTTTATAAATCAATGATTAAGCCTCAGTTGGAATACTCTGCCTAATTCCAGGCACTATATCTTAGGATGAACCTTGGAGACAATGCCAGACAGATTTGCTAGAACATTTTCCAAAGCATGGTGGATTTTAATTGCTGAGTGCAAATGGAGAATCTGAGGGCATGTAAGGTCAGGGGAAGACTTAAATCATGAAGGACATTAAATGAAGGGAAAATATTTTCATTACCAGAAACAGAGAACACAGATTTATGGTAACTGTTAAAAGAGCGCCAGAATAAATGAGAAATTGCCAGGCCTGAATTACACTGCCTGGAAATGTTGATATTGGAAACAGATTCAATAATAATAATTTTTAGAAAGCAATAGGCCAACTTTGTGGAAAGAACCGATGGAATTAATCTGCCAGGAAGACACAATAAACTGAAGGATTCCAGTCAATGCTGTGTCAAATCATAATTCTTAAAACTGCAAGCTTGCCTGATTTCACCAGATGAACCACAGGACCAGAAAAGTTCACCTTTTATCTTCCTCAATCTGAGTTCACTCTTCTCTTTTCATGTTCACTTATGCATATTATGAGGTGTACTTTCTTCTGACTGTGAAGTGTAATAAAAATGCAAACTTGACCTAGAATAGCAAGAACTGCACACTTCATTTCCTCCAGAGAAAATATCTCAAGACAAATTTTCTCTGAACAGATCACAGCTGCAGAAAAATACACTCCAAAATATCCCCAATTGAAGATGAAACGGTGAAGTGAAATGAATAGTCACGTAGGCTTCCAACACTTTATACAACACTTCAAATTCTTCCTAAAGACAATTCAAAGCTCAGTGAAATTATTTTGCTTCGGCCTTTTACCAAAATAGTTTTTTTAATTTCATATAGGACCGTTCGTAACTGCGGGACATCAGTTGCATTACAGTTAATGAAGTACATTTAATGTGTAGCCATTGTTGCATTCTATGAAATGCAGTTGCAAACTCCCTCAAATAGCAATGAAATAATAATTAAATAATTTGTTATTTATGTTTACTCTCTGCTACCACAAACCCTGTCCAACCTGGATCCCATTGGCCGTGTTACAGCCTGGCCCCAACTACCAACACTGTCCCAACACACCTTTCAATACTGACTCTGTTGTAGCCTAGATCACACTAGCAATCCTATACCAACCTGACCTCCAATGTTCCTGTCCATCTGTTCCGTCTCAGCTTAGCCTGACTTCCAGCTATTGTGGCCTGGTTCATATGCCAGCCCTGTCCTTGTCCAGAAGTACAGGTTCCATTTCCAACTTTCTGCAGATAACATTCATAATTCCAATTGTTATCTATCAGACCCAATCATATCACATTTTGATGTAGTCGTAATGTCACGAGACCAGCAACCTAGAGGCCCAGGCTAATGCAAAGGTGAAATGGGTTCAAATCCCACCATGGCTGGTGTTAGAATTAAAATTTAGTTAAGAATTCTGAGATAAGAAGGATTCTAACAGCATGGTAGTAGTATCCCTACGTTTCAGCTGGGAGGCCTAGGCTCAAGTTCTACTTGCCCCAGAGGTATACAATAACATCTCTGAAAAGGTTGATTAGAACACAGTTTTTAAAAAAAATTTCAGATATAATGCTAGTTTTGGTGTAACTACTCCACAAGACTAAATTTAAATTGAATTAGGTTTCAGTTGTGCTTTATATTTTTGGTGTAGTACCCATTAACTAAATTATTAATTTAGGTTGATTCAGTCATTTAATTTAAGTTAGTTTGATTGGTAATTTTCGAAATTGTACAGAGTATGGTCTCGGTAATAGTAACCATGACAACTATCATTGACTGTTGTAAAGATCCATCTGGTTCACTATTGTCCATTAGGTAAGGACATCTGCAGCTCTCAACAGGTCTACCATATATGTGTCTCCAGACCCACGGGAATTAATTGCCTTTTGAAATGCCCTTGTAAATTACTCAGTTCAGGGAAAATTAAGGCTTGTTGACAAAAGTTGGCCCAAGAGCAAACACAAAAAAGACTTCTGGCTGAGGCCCTCTCGTGGTAAAGTGGTAGTGTCCCAAACCCACACCAAGAGGCCTGGATTCAAGTCCCACCTGCTTCGGAGGGGTGTGATTACATCTCTGAACAGGATGGTTAGAAAAAGGAGTTAAATAACAAAAATCCTTCCAGCAGTGAGTGTCACTTCTCTTTCTGATTAATTTCCTATTGGCCCTCTTCAGTTTTGATGAACTCTCTTACCTTTCCTAAATAGTCTTTTTTTTACTTTAGATTGTATTAATTGTTGAGCTAACAGCTGAATAAGCACATCCAATGTTCAAATCACTGGTGTGCTACTTCTTAATAATCAGAATCTCTTTACTGCTTGAATAAGGAATATATTTGAGGACAACCAAATGTTGTTGGGAAACTGAATTATCCTTCAGGGTGATCTTTTGAGATGATTGAAGGCAGAGAACAAAAATATTTGTAATATCTGAAGCAAATATAAAAGTCCTGACTTAAAGCTAGAGTTCCATTCCTAAAAATGATGACTTGAAGTGAACCATTCGTCACCATAGAAACCAAACTATACTTAGTTCTGTCAGAGTTTGCTTATTACTTTGGTAAATGTGATAGCTTTTCAAATAAGTTTAAAAATATGAAACAATAACATTACTTGCTGTTTGGAATATCTTCTTCTCAACCATGATCCTGCTTCCCGATCCTCTTGATTACAGCAGACACTCCCTGCTCCTCAACCTTCAGATTTGTGGCCACTTCTCCACTCCGCAACCTTCAAGTTTGTTCCCTGTCCCTGCTCCTTTGCAGATCACAGAATTGTTATGGTGCAGAAGCTGGCAGTTCATCAGCCCATCATATTTCATCTCTGAGCATCTAAACTCAGTACCAATCCCTTGATCTTTGCCCGCAACCTTGCACCTTGTTTTTATTTAAATGATCATCTCATACTATCTTGAATGCCTCAACTGAACCATTCTCTAGTACACTTCCAGGCAGTGCACTCCAGACCCTGACTCCTGCCTTTTTTTAAAAAAATGCTTATATAACAGAACACTTTAAAACTGTGCTGTTTGGATCTCAGTACTTTTATGAACAGTATCAAATTCTTGCTATGATTTCATCTCTCATTATTTTGAAAAATTCCATCAAATCTTCTCTTAAAGGAGAACTTTGCCAACCTTATTTTATAACTGAAGTGTCTCATTCTTGGAAATATTCTCAAAAATCCCTACTCTACTCTCTCCGATGTGTTCACATCCTTCCTATAGTGTGATGCCCAGAACTATGCGTAATGTTTCAGCAGAAGTCTGAGTGTCCTTTGTAGGTTCAACATAACATTTTGGCTTAGGAATTTTAGGCTCTCTACGACCTGATATTGGACTCCAGAACTTCAGAGCATGCCCCATGTCTTCCATTTTTCATACTTATCTTCCTCACACCATCTCTTGTTGGCTTTGATTTCAACAGATTGGACCCATTTTTCACGCCCATCATTTACAACCATTTTACGTCTCATTCTCTACTTTACCACTAGTAGCACTCACTTTGTAAAAACTGAAAGAACTGCAAAAGCTGTAAATCAGGAACAAAAACAGAAGTTGCTGGAAAAGCTCAGCAGGTCTGGCAGCATCTATGAAGAGAAATCAGAGTTAACATTTCGGATCCAGTGACCCTTCCTCAGAACTCTGAGAAATCCCATTCTGAGGAAGGGTCATCAGACCCAAAATGTTAGCTCTGATTTCTCTTCACAGACACTGCTAGACCTGCTGAGCTTTTGCAGCAGCTTCTCTTTTTGTCTCTCATTTACAGCATTTGCAGTTTTTTCAGTTTTTACAAAGTGAGTGCTAATGGTGGTAAAGGAGAGAATGAGACGTAAAATGAAAACATTAGTGAAGGAAGGGTCACTGGACCTGAGATGTTAACTCTGTTTTCTCCTTCACGGATGCTGCCAGACCTGCTGAGCTTTTCCAGCAGCATTGTTTTTGTAGCTGGTATTCAAAGTTCAATGCAGCGAAGTGTGAACTTGATACAATTTGATGTAAAGAATGAGGGGAGTCAGTATAACATAAAATATATTTAAGAGGGTGTGCAGAAGCAGGGAGGCCTGGGCTTACATGTACATAAATCATTACAGATGGTATGATGGGTAGAGGTTGTTGTTTGGAAAAGCAATACAGTATTCTAGGCTTCATTAACAGGGGCCTGAAATACAACAGCAGTGAAGCTACAAAAACAAAATGCTAGAGAAACTCAATAGGTCTGGCAGCATCAGTGGAGAGAGACACAAAGCCAAAATTTTGAGCCTGATATGAATTGTCTTCAGAACTGAAAGAAACAGAAAAACAATGATTTATGTGCTTTGGGTGGTGGGGGAGGAGGGGAGGTTAGTGCTGGAGGTTCTATATTTAAAGAGAACCTTAGTTGACGTTCTAGCCATGCTACGACACATTGTAGTCATACTGGTGGAGACAGATAAAGACACCAAAACCAATGCCAGGTCACCAAGCTCTTGCCCAACCATATACACACACTTTGATCATTCGCTAAGATCACCTGAAGCCTCGAAAGAGTGACATCGTATTGGGATTCCAATGTGGATTTGGTTGTGGTTGGCCACGTGTCCTCCCTTCACATGTGAAGTGACTAACATGAACAAATGCATGATAGGTTGCACTAAACATGTCCCAGACGTGGTCAGCTACTGGGCTAGAAACAGGGTAATATCATTAAAGTGCCCTGAGAACAATACAGATGATTTAGATTATTAAAACATTGGTACATACTTCTTACAGAAACCAATTTCATAATAACTGTACATTACATAATCAGAGTGAAAAGACAAAAAAACAGAATTGGTATTAGATATGATTTTTGTCCTCAACTCAATAACTGATAGGAATATCCGCAGGATGGTTACAAAGGGGAAACAAGGGAACTGAAAATCAAGATAACAAGGTGTAGAGCTGGGTGAACACAGCAGGCCGAGCAGCATCAGAGATACAGGAAGGCTGACATTTTGGGCCTAGACCCTTGTTGAGAAAAAATGAACTGAAAATCAAAATGAGTTTTAGATCAGAGCAAGGAGAGAATACAAAGAATTTTGGCAAGGAGATGATCTCTCAGCTTGTACGAGGGGGCATAGCTACAAATTGAGGGGTGATAGATTTAAGACAGATGTCAGAGGCAGGTTCTTTACTCAGAGAGTGGTAAGGGCGTGGAACACTCTGCCTGACAATGTAGTTAACTCAGCCACATTAGAGGTATTTAAACAGTCCTTGGATAAGCATATGGATACTGATGGGATAGTGTAGGGGGAGGGGCTTAGATTAGTTCACAGGTCAGCGCAACATCGAGAGCTGAAGGGCCTGTTCTGTGCTGTTTTGTTCTATGTTCCATGTTCTATGTTTAAGGGTGATGTAGGTCTGAACACTTAATTGAGCCAACATCAAAAATTAACCAATGTTCCGAGTAATGATCTGTTTTGAGACAATGGGATCAAAAAATGGAGAAGGGATTAACAGCAATAGGTGATGATAGTAGCTGTTGGAACACAGGTTTAAAGATAAAGAAGTCGCTCTTGGATAGGAATAATGTCATAAATGCTAGTCTGCGTTGGTAGCATTGACAATCACTGTCAGGTCCGAGAACGAAAATGTTGTCACTGAAACAGCACAAGAAAATTTAAAAATCCTGTGAAATAGAATATGGTAGGCATTGGGGTTGAATGCAACTGGTAGAAATGCATCGTTAGGGAAATATTGGAGAATTGAAAAACTTGATTATGAGTGATAAGTCTTCATCACTGTCAAGGTGGGAATATTGTAAGATTGAATTTGTTTTCCTAATGTTAGAACTTAGTTGTCATATTTGGCGGTGTGGACTTGTTGGGCGGAAGGTCCTGTTTCCACATTGTAGGGAATATAATATAATTTAATCTATATTGACGAAATTGTATTCTAAATCCAACTTAATCACAAAAGCGTGATGCATAAGCTCACTTGAAAGTTGACTGTTGTTCTGCACTTGTTGAGAAACAATGAAATCAACAAATTCAGATCAGAGGAAAGATCCTGTTGTTTAAAGGTCATTAGATTGTGGAAAACCCCAGAGAGGCCGTTCAACCAGTAATGACGATAATGTCAAAGGCAAATAGATGTCAAACTGGATGAGTGCATATTTATCACCTCTGAGACGTCATTAATGATGAATAAATGCCAAGGACAAGTCTGGAGTTCTCTGAATGACAATGATCTAAACCAGGGGCATATGGTATTGACTGACAGAAACAGGATCCCTTTCTAATGACAGAGTAGCCCAAGTCCTCTGGGACTACGACACTTTACCTTAACCTTTACCTAATATGGCACAAAGCTAAACTGGGAACAGTGTGTAAAATAAGGATATCTTACAAATCATTAAGAAGAAGAGGTGATATGAAATAGTCTTCAATAAAATGACAAAGTGCCCAGTTAAACACAGGCTAAGGATGAGTATTTCATTACGAATCCAAAAGCTGATCAAAGCCCGTATAAGTTTTTTATATTCATTTATGGGACATGGACATTGCTGGCTGGCCAGCATTTATTGCCCATCCTTGTTGCCCTTGAGAAACTAATGTTGAGTTGCTTTCTTGAAACACTGCAGTCCATGTGCTCTAAGTATAATCATTTGGTGCCTATTGTGGAAATGCATTAAAATATGTGAAGGTTTTGGAAATGCCCCTGTACCTGTCCAGTTCTGTACCTAGTCTGAGCTGTGCTTTCACAATTTGTTCTGTGAATGTAATTAACTTAAGTCCTATAATTTAATTAAAGCAGATACCAAATCGTACAGGATCTAAGAGTCCCAGCCAAAACTGGAAGCCTAATTGTTTCTGGGCTCTGGTGGCAATGTTGGTTGAGAAAGAAATGCTATTGACTGTTGCACCTGAAACATTGCAATGGGATATTTTGCATCCAGCCAAGCGCTCACTCAAGGATTTAGTACAACATTCTTTTTAAAAGACTGCATCTCTGATATCCTTGATGCTGAATATCAAATCATTAAACGGATTGGTTGGATTGAATGACCTGTTTTTCTGCTGCACTTCTATGTAATGGAAGTGATTAGCAACAGTACGATCAAGTAAACTTGCAAAGAAACAACCTGATCACTGGCATACATTTTGGGCTCTGTCAGGGTCATGCATGTCCAGACCTCATACAGTTTTGTCCAAACAAGGGATGATGAGGTGAACTCCAAAGGTGAGTTACGAGTGACTTCTCTTGACATCAGGCAGCATTTGACTAATTGCAGCATCAAGAAGATCCCATTGGAGTTAATGGGAATCGGGGGTTAATTCTCCTGTGGTTTCAGTCATATGTGACACAAAGTAAGATGATTGTGATTGTTTGAAGTCAGTTACCTTGGGTCCGGTACATCACCCAGGAGATCCTCGAGGTAGAGTCCTAGGCCTAACCATCTTTAGCTGATTTATCAATGATCTTCCCTCCATGAAAAGATCAGAAATGGGGACGTTTGCTGCTGATTGTACAATGTTCAGCAACAGTCGTTGCTTCTCAAATGCTAAAGTAGTCCAAGTCCATGTGTCCTCAACCTGAAAATGATTTGGACATGGAGTGACACCTGAACTTCAACAAGGACCAACTACAATAAGACAGAATCTAACCAATATCCCCTGACATTCAGTGGCATTCTCATCACTGAATAACCCATTCCTAATATCCTGGGAGTTACCGTTGACTAGAAGCTGAACTGGAGCAGCATATATTGTGGTGTAAGAGAAGGTCACAGGTTGAGATTCTATGGTGATTAATTCATCTCCTGTCTTCCCAAAGCTCCTCATCACCACATGGATCATGGTATGGGCAACACCCTCATCCCATAACAGATGAAAAACAATCCAGTATAATCCTATGTAAACTCCACTGCAGGAGGTGAGAGTATCTCGACTGACTTGACCTGTATGTCATACCTCAGAATGAGAGTGAGATCAAAGCACAAAGATTTGCCTTTGTATTGTACCTTTTGCAATGTCTGAATGTCCCAAATTGTTTAATAGCTAATGAAGTACTTTTAACATGTAATCGCTGTTGTAATGTGGATAGCGGGGATCAGCTAGCTCATTTGGCTGGTTGGCTGGTTTGGTCAATACAGTGACGTTAACAGTGTGGGTCTAATTCCTGTTGTGGCTGAGGTTACCATAAAGGCCCCACCAGCTCAACCTTGCCCACTGCTTCAGATGGCTTGCCCCTCAGGTTAAACTCATCACCAGTTGTCTCTAATGAAAGAGCAGCCCCATGGTCCTCTGGGACAATAGCAACATTAATGTAGGTAACACAACAATTTGCACACTGCAGGGTCCCACAGGCTGTTGGCACCGTGGTTTGAAAGCTAAACTGATAGATGGCTTCCAGCACTTGGCTTATGTGTTTGTGGCTCTTGGGATACAAAACTTTCGAACTTAGAGGTGACAGTACGAATACCAGAGGAGGTATAATTAAATCTCAGAGCTTAGATACATCATTAAACCACTGGAGTTTAATATTTATGATTTATAAAATCAATTGTTAATTACTTATTGTCCAATTATAATCCAAAATTCAATACAATGATTAGATTCTACCTTTTTGGAAAAGGTCATTACTTGCCACTAACGTTACTTGCCAGTTAGCAGCTGAAGCTTGGGTAATGTCCATGTCTTGCTACATTTGGACATGGGCTGCCTCAGTGTCTCAGGAGCCGTGAATAGTTTTAAACATCGTGCAATCATCACGGAATGTGCCCACTTCTGAACTAATGATAGACTTAAGGTCTTTGTAGATGGTCAGGTCTTTGTAGATGATCAGGTCTAGGACATTACCTTGAGGAACTGCACATCTGCCGTGATTGGATGCAGGGAAATGAAACAATGAGTTTGTTAAGTTTAGACTGTAGTTTTCTGGACGGAAGTGCCACTGGTACACACCCCTTTTATAATGTATATTCAGACTGACTGAAAGATATCAAGGAGATAATTTTCAGATACCTTACTGTGAACAGCACATTTTGCATTTACTGAAGATGTATGCCCAAGTCTTTCCATTGTCTTATCTCACCGACCTCCTTCAGTTTTAAAGACTTCAAGCCTCTCCACCTTTCCACTCTGCTCTCTTGGTCTTGCTTGACTTTCAGGACTTTTATTGAATTTGAACTTGCACCATTTGCCATTGTCGGATTTATCCCCAGAACATTGGCCTGGGGTTCTGGGTCTCAGCTACACAAACAGCAATGCACCAGTACACTGCCTTTCCATGTTCCTCTTTCAGAGTATTTTCTAATTAGTCTGTTCAGAGATATTATTACAGGCCTCTGGAGGAAGTAAAACTTAAACCTGAGCTTCCTGGCTCAAAGGTAAGGATGCTATCACTATTCCAAAGGGGCCCATCATTTTTAATCAATCTGCTCAGACGTGTTATGGCACTTGTCTAAAGCAGATGGGACTTGAGCCCAGGTCTTCCAGCTCAGACGTTGGAACACTAACAGTGCATCACAGGAGCCTCCATTCCCCACTTCCATTACACCGCCATTAATGGCGTTCAGAGATAGTAGGAACTGCAGATGCTGGAGAGTCTGAGATAACAAGGTGTAGAGCTGGATGAATGCAGCAGGCCAAGCAGCATCAGAGGAGCTCCTGTTGGCTCATTTGGAGTTCATTTGGCTAGGCTCCAATGCTCTACAATTCCTACAATTTCCTCCTTACATTTTTCTATTTCTCTCCTTCTTTAAGATATTCTTTGACAAAATGCTTTTCTACCTGACTTAATACCTCCGCATTAGTGACAAATTCTGTTTGGTATCATTCTATTGGAAAAATATGTTCATGTTGCTGTGTAAGTTCAAATAGCCATTGTTTTTAGGGAGGAGTTGATAAGTTTGTTCAGACGGTTATGAAAATGTTCTATTTTTGTAAGTTTATGAAATTCTTCTGCTGTCCTGCACCAACCGTCCTCACTCAACCAACACCTTCACAAACAGGCCTTTCAGATCTTTGGAATCTTTCTGTGTCAAAACAGGCTTCCCCTTTCACAAGATTGATCACATGGATGAATAGTTTATTGGTAGAAAGTGGTTTTTGGATCTGTTGTGTTGTTTATTCCTGATTTGTAAGATTCAGTTGCTAATTTTATTAGAATAAATAAGCAGCAGCAAAGTGGAATTCACACCATTAACGCACCAAATTTCATTTAGTTCATCCCGATTCACTGAAAGAAATTAAGGGACAATTAAAGATCCATCCCTCGTCATTACATTTAGTACCTGGCTCTCACATTAATCAGCCTGAGATCCATTAAACAGTCTAAAGCACAAGAGAGCTGCAAACTCTATTAAAGATAGAAAAATTCATACCTCACTGGTAACTGCCATACCATAATCCTAGAGGCTATTCATAAATAACTATTTTTCTGTTCATTAATTCCTCGTTATGAAAAAATTACTATCTGAGCAATTTACTTAGACTGGAGCTTGACCGAATTTGATTGAAAAACCCTTGCTGTTATCAGCATTATGATTTTTAGTCTGTGTTGCACAAATGTATTCTCAGATTGATATAGCCCACCATCAAGAACATGGGCAATAGCGCACAGACAGTGAGAGATTCTCTCGAACAACACTCACATGAACCCCACATAAAATCAGTGGCTCGTATTTAGGCAAGTCAAAGAGATTTATCAAGTCTTCTGAAGTGACAAGTGGGATCAGATGTGGATGTCCCAATCTGATTTCCAACAAATTTACTTTCTACTGGTGGGGGAGAAGATAATGGGATGCGAATCACTCATGAGAATAACTCATATTCAGCAGGGTTATTTCAACTCAGTGCTCAATTCAAATAGTCATTTCTTTTCTGTTGCAGGGGAATTAATACATAATACGGCAGTGACTTATTTACAGAGTAGATATAGCCAGCATTGATATGTAGACAAGGTCTGTGTTACTGTCATGATTTGAAAGTTTTAAAATCCCTTGTTGTCTAAATATATATTTTTTTAAAAATTGCAGCTGCCGGTGAGAACAAAAAAGGATGATGTATCATCTGCCTGAGCAGTTTCATACTATTTGTCAAGATTGTAGATGCTTAGCTGACAATCATTTGAACAGAGTTTCCGAGTTCAGTTTGACTGACACCTTAAAAAGCCTATTGAAGGAGCATCTGGCTTTGATGGAGTATAAACCGATGTCTAAGAACATAAGAAATAGGACCAGGTGTGCCCCACCTGGCCCAGTGAGCCTTCAGTAAGATCATGGCAGATCTTTTCATGGAGTCAGCTCCATTTACCCACCCACTCACCATAACCCTTAATTTCTTTACTGTTCAAATATCTATCTATCTTTGCTTTAAAAACTAACTTATTCTGGCTTTTAAAAGACATTGGCTAGTTGGCATTTAAAAGTTTTGAATAGGCTTGAAAGAATGGAAGTTTTTTTGATATTAAATGTAGTGAAAGATGTTTTCTACTTCTAGTACTTTATTTTATTTCATCCTGACATAGCTCCTGAGTTCTGTCAATGGTGGATACTGAGAGAGTTGACAAGGGCTGAGAAGATGGGCAGATTGGCATCAGTTCAAATGGACTGTATTGTTGTTTAAGGAAGTTGTTCTGAAGTCGTTAATATTCATGTGGAAACAAGGTATCTGACTCATTGAGTAAGAGTTGGCAATACGTTCACCATTAAAGACAAAGAAGAATTTGTGGTAACAGAAAGGCAAAACTTCATTTAAAAGATGGTAAGAAGCACTGAGGTATGATGTAATGTGTGAAAAAAAGGTCTAAAAACATACTTAGAAAATGCAGATGCCTTAACAATAATGACTTTGTAGGAACCAACTAAAGGCCCCAGCAGATTAAAATTGAAATTCTTAAGGGACAAAGGAATAAACTTTTGAAAAATGGCACAAAGACCAGAAAGGGAAAGCAAGGGACTACAAAAGCAACTTCTCCCCTCTCACAACAAGCACTGCTACCATCAACCTTAAGCTTCATGATGTACAGCTGCAAGGAACAGAGAAATGGCCAGAAAATAAAATTAGACCAATGCTACAGAATGAGATACAGCCCAAAATGGGCAAATTTAAAGAAATCTAACAAAAGAGTCCAGCAGTAGAAACAAAAATCAGGAATAATTAAAGACTTAAAAGGACAAGGACTGATAGCTAAGCAGCAGTTTTGGGGATATGATTTATAGAGGCCTCAGGCAAAAATAAACTTTAATTAAAACATTGTGTAGAAAAGGTTTTTAAGGTTTTGACTGTTACCTTTAAATTGAAAACATCAATGTTATTGGGGAGGAAGGGGTAAAATTCCACCCTGACCACAGAAGGCAGAAATGGTCATTTGTACTGCCATCGCTGATAACCCCACTATCAACAATCTGCAGGGCTCTATTGAGCAGAAACTGAACTAAGCACTCACATAAATACTGTGGCTATGAGAAAAGATTAAAGGTTAGGAATTCTGTTGGGAGAAACTCACTCCATCTAATGATGACAGCCTCGCATCTACAAAGCACAAGTCAGGAATATGAAAGGAACATTATCCATTTTCCTGAATGAGTGCAGGTACAACAATGCTCAGAAGTGTTGACACTGTCCAGGACAAAGAAGCACACTTGACTGGCACATCTTTCACCACCTTCAACATGATGCGCAGTGGCAGCAGTGTGTACAATCTACAAAATGCTCTGCAGGAACTCACTAAAGATCCTCAACATCATCTTCAAAACCAGCAAACTCTACTATCTTGAAAGGAAAGGGCTGCAAAATGCATCTGAATACCATCATCTACCAATCCCTCTCCAAGCAATCTTCTGAGGAAGAAGATAAGGACATTGAGGAGTAGGAACATCACCTTCAGAATGATAAAGCGATGCAGCATCAGGCACAGCAAACTGGACTGGAGTTAATTGACCCAATTCTAGTAGATGAGAGCTGGATGTAGTGAAAATTGATTGAGTGGGCATGGTTAGCTCATTTGGCTGGATGGCAGGCTTGTGATGCAGAAAACTCAAATAGTGTGGGTTTAATTCCTGCACCTGCCGAGATTACCAGGAAGGACTCTTCTTCTCAACCAGTCCCCTCATCTGAGGCATGGTGACCCTCAGGTTAAACCATTGCCAGTCTTCTCTCTATCTAATGAGAGAGCAGCCCTATGGTTTGGTAAGATTATTGTGACTTTACATTTACCTTTGTTGGTGTTGGAATGACAAGCAGTCCATTTTTGTTGCAAGAAGGAAATTACACTTCTGTTTGTTTATTGCTTACTTCTGTTGCTAAATAAAAGTGAATGTTTTAAACCATTGGAAAATGTTTGTGTGTATCATTGTCTCGTAGTGAACAATGATAGAACCTTGAGTTTATCTGGACCTTGAGAATGAGTAGTATTGATTTTGACAGGATTGTAAGATGCGAAGGAGCTAAGAATGGGTAAGCTGTATCACTTGGATCCTAAGTGATAGTTGTGAGTCTGTGCATTTTGCTGTGAAATGAAGTGTTGACTAAACATAGAAACACAGAAGATAGGAGTAGGCGATGGCCATTCGGCCCTTCAAACCTGCTCCACCATTCTTTGTGATCGCAGCTGATCATTGAACTCAATAGCTTAATCCTGCTTTCTCCCCAAAATCTTTGATCCCATTTGCCCCCAAGGATAATATTTAGTCGCTTCTTGAATACATTCAATATTTTGGCATCAACTACTTCCTGTGGTAATGAATTCCACAGGCTCCCCGCTCTTTGGATGAAGAAATGTTTCCTCCTCTCCGTCCTCAATCGTCTATCCTGAATCCTCAGACTGTGACTCCTGGTTCTGGACACTCCCACCATTGGGAACATCCTCCCTGCATCCCCCCTATCCAGTCCTGGCAGAGGCATAAAATTCGATGAGATCCTCCCATTCATCTGAACTCCAGCAAAAACTGCCCCAAACTACTCAATCTCTCCGCATATGTCAGACCTGCCATGCCTGGAATCAGCCTGGTAGACCTTTGCTGCACTCCCCCAAGAGCTCTGTTCATAACAAATGACAACACCTTCCAGTCACCAATTATTTCATCTCCCCCTCCCACTCCCTGGGTAACATGTCCATTCTGAGCCTCCTCCAGTGTCACAAGACGCCACGCAGAAACTGGAGGAGCAACACCTTATACTCTGACTCGGGAGCCTACGGTCCAATGGCCTAAATGTGGACTTTACCAGTTTCAAAACCTACACCACCCCCGGCCTCATTCCATGTTTAGCCCACACTCTCATGCTTGCCCCCTTGACCTTCACAATCGGCCTATCTTCACTCCCACCTATCTCCCCCTCCCACCTCATTGACCAATCCCCACCATTCCCTATCTGCACTCACCTATCACCATCCCACCTACCTTCCCCAGACACATTCTTTTTGCTATTTATTTCTGAGATCACACCTGGGTGCCTGTTTATAGTTCTGAGGGTGGACCATTTACACTGATTTAAGTTGACTGTGCCTAGCACAGCCTGCCTTCTTTGATTGCTTCTTTGATTTGCAGAGTGCAGTTATATAAATGTTCAGCTAGTGAATTGGCTGGCAATGTCTTTGGCAGTTTATTTAAACTCATCCTGGGGATTCATCTCACTCAATAGATAAAGTTAGTTTTGAAGTATGACACAATTTTACAACAGAATCCCAAAAATACTCAACGATTGAACATTCATGATTCTTTGTAGCAGAGCTTTCTAAAAAACATTCACAAACCTTTGTGTGAAGTTATTTCCTCTCATCTGACTATGAAAAGGTCAATTTTCTCCTGACTCTATAATGTGATTTGTAGACACTTGGAAAAAACATTTACCTTGCCAAGCTCTCGAAGCATTTTATCCATTCAGTTAGATCACCCTTTCGTTCTCCTAAACTCCAGAGAACATAGGTCCATGCTGCTTAATATTTCTTCATAGAACAACTGTTACATTCAGGAATCCAACAAATGAATATTTAACAGACTTATAATTGCTAATGGATAATTCAACAATTAACAAGTATAGGTTTTTTGTTATCAGTCTGTGAGTACCATGACATTATGACTAGTAATCAACTCACCATAGCAGTTAATGATGCATACTTGTCTTTTTCTGACTACACCATGGACAACCACAAATGCCTTAATGTTAGCAGTTGGAAGAATAATGCTTCAACAATGTATATTTGACTTTCTCCAAGCCTTTCAGAGTTATATACAGCAATGGACAAATGAACAAGTAGATTTCAGGTAAAATATTTTGGGAGATTTTTTTTCCCAATTCTCAGTTTTTACTTAGATGCACAATAGATCCCCATCATCAATATCGTGGAAGGACCAATGCAGCCTACACACCACCTTGATTATTTAGATATCAACCTCCAAGCTTACTTGTCACCAACTATTTTATCCAGGAACATCTCTAGAAGATGTTGTACAATAGCTATAGGTCTTCACTGAAACTGAATCAATTATGATGTTGTGGTGTCAGCAAATTCTTCCTTTCTCTGTCTTTGCTGTCATTGAACAAAGATGACCCAGTGTCTCATCCACTCTGTATTCTATGGGGCTCTGTGCAATGTAAAGTTTGCATTCACCAAGATTATTGCATCCTGATGATTACAGAAGAAGGTGCCCGGGGGCAGGGATGGATGGTGTTGGAGTGGTTGGCGGGGAGTGTGGCGCGAACTAAGGAGTGGTGAAGGGAATGGTCTTTGTAGAAGGCAGAGAGGGGTGGGGAGTGGAAGATGTTCTGGGTGGTGGGATCAAATTGGAGCTGGCAGAAGTGGAATTGTAGTTGAGGATGATACGTTGGATGCAAGGCTGGTGGGCTGGAAAGTGAGGACAAGGGAGACCCTATCTTTATTATGTTGGGGGTGTGTGGGGTGGGAAATGGAGGAGGCGCAGTGGAGGGCTGCTTGGATGACAGAGGAGGGAGAAGAACATTGTTAGAATAAGGCAGACATCGGGGATGTTTGGGTGTAGCAAGTCTCATCATCACAGCAGATGCAACAGAGGCGAAGGAATTGGTAAAACAGGATGGAATTTTTGCAGGATGCTGAGCTATAGGAGGTGTAGTCTAGGTAGCTATGGGAGTCTATAAGTTTATAGTAAATATCCCTTCATAAACTGTAGCCAGAAATGGAAACAGAGAGGTCAGGAAAGAGGAGGGAGGTGTCTGAGATAGACCAAGTGAATTTGAGGGCAGAATGGAAGTTGCTAGTGAAATCAATGAACTTCTCCAGTTCAATGGGTGTAGGATGCAGCACCAACGCAGTCATCGATGTAACAGCAGAAGAGTTGGGGAGCAGCACTGGTGTACGTACTGAAGAGGGACTAGTCGGCATAACCGACAAAGGGGCAGGTAGCTGGGACCCATGTGAGTGCCTGTGGCAACCCCCTGTATTTGGAAAAAATGAGAAGAATTGAAGGAAAAGTTATTGAGGTTGAAGTCGAGTTTAGCAAGCCAGAAAAGGATATTGGAAGGGTGGTGGGGGTTGGGATTGGATGGGCCTGTTGAAGAGGAAAAACTGAGAGCCTGCAGGCCGTCCTGGTGGGGTTTGGGCACGTATAGGGATTGCGCGTCCATAGCAAAGACAAGTGCTAGGGGACAGAGAACTGGAAGTTTCCAAAGAAGTGGAGGGCGTGGTTTGTAAGTGGGGAGTGGCTGGACCAAGAGGGAGAAAATGGAGTCGAGGTAGGAAGTGATTATTTTGGTGGGACAGGAGCATTTGTGGATGATAGGTTGGCTGGAGTGGTTGGGCTTGTGGATTTTGCGGAGCGGGTAGAACCGGGCAACGCGGGGCTTGGGGGCTATGCGGTTAGAGGTAGTGGAGGGGATGTCACAGGTGATGAGGTCATGTACAGTGTGGGACACAGTGCCGGACAGGCCGTGGTGGTGTTGTGGTGAAGGGGAAGGTACTGCCGTTGTCAGTGGGTTTGATGGTGAAATGGGGAATGGTGCGGAGAGAGTGGAGTGATGCATGTTCGGAGGGGGAGAGCTCGGAGTGGGCGAGGAGGGTGGAGAAATTGAGGTGGTCGATGTCACATTGGCAGTTAGCAATGAAGAGGTTCAGAGTGGGTAAGAGGCTGGCAGGGGGTGTTGAAGTCAAATTGGCAGAAAAAGTGCTGAGAGGTTGTTTCCCCTATTGGGACAGTCTAGGACCAGAAGTCATAATCTCAGAATAAAGGGTGCCAATTTCAAACTAAGGTGAGGAGGAATTTCTTCATAGATGGTTGTGGGTCTTTGGAACTCTTTGCAACTGCGAGTTGTGGGATCAGAGTCCTTGAGTATATTTGAGTTAGATAGATTTTTGATCAGTAGGGGAATTAAGGTTTACAGGGAAAATGCAGGAAAGTGGACATGAGGAAGGTTGGATGCTTTTGAATGATGGAGCAGGATCGAGGGGCTGAACAACCTACTCCTGTTCCTATTTGTTACGTTCTGAAGGGCATCCCACAGTGCTTTAAAACTGATCTCATCTTTCTGAGACATGGTCATTGATGGAAGACATGGTCATTGATGGAATAAAGGTATCTGTATGTGGTATTGTCTGAAGGGTGAGTACAGGAGATGATACTGGAGAGATCACTGATGTTCTTCCTGAAGCAGTGCCATAAAATCTTTTACATCCACGGAAGAGGTTCACTCGTTGAAAAGGCATCACCTCTGTCATGTGAGCTTCCCTGAGTGACTATATCAGTCTAGATATGCCAAATTCTGTAAAAGACTGTAGTTGAGCCACAGCTTTCTGGTGTGGAGTTGAGAATTCCAACTGACCCACTGTGAAATTTTGATCAGACCAACTCGGCAGTTACCCTTCTATGAGAAAGCCAGTATCTTGTCCAAGTTTGCTGAGAGCCGCTATGTCAATATCAGCCAGTCAATACTTGGAAGTAAAGTATGTGACAAACTATTTACAATTACATTATGAAATGCTGCCATCTGTCAATTTTACCAATGCCATGTGACTGGTGCAGCTTGGAAAGTTAATAGACAGCATTACTGCGAGAGCGTTTTGCACTGCCTACAAATTCTCAATTATCTAAATTAGGCAACAAATGCATTTTAAAAGGACTCTTCTCAAATGCAGTTGTTGATTTGACAATGGGTACTGTCAATCATTTGGCCTGTCCCATTCAGGATTCTTCAGCAATGATGATCCTCAGGCCTCTCAGTTTCGGCTTACAACGTCTTTATTAGAAATAACAACTCTCGATGGACACATTCTTAGAGGTTTCACTACATGATTCACGCATTGCACTCCCCATCCCTGCCTTCCAACAGCCTCAAAAACTCTCAGCCATTTTTCCCACCTCCTTAGTATTTCTTTTAATAACTAATAAATAATTGTTATTAACAATAATTGGTGAAACTAACAAAAAAGAACAAAAAATTATTTTAATGCTCCTACTTAAGTACAATTCTTCTCTTTATGGTTGGTTGTAGAAGTATACATGAAATTTATCTTTATTTGTTAGAGACTTCAGGCAGGCCTGAAGCGGGAGGGAATTAGCTGTGTCTCAAGAGAAAGCATTGCCTCAGTCCAGAGATACACTCCAGGGGTTTAATGCCAGCTCAGTGCTGAGGGAATGATGCACTGTCAGGGAGATCATCTTTTGGATGTGAAGATCAACCAAGATCCTGTCTGCTCTCTCATGCAGCTATAAGATGTGTAATGATACCATTTGAAGAAGGGAAGTGGTGGCATAGCATAATATCCTCACATTGATCAATGTGGGAGCACCAGATTCTGGAAAGCCTTCAAACTGTTGAAAATTTTAATTTTAAAGCAACAGGAGAAGTTACAAATAAAACAACAAAAAAGCTCATTTGCTTCTGGGAACAAATGACAGCTGTTTGTACTTTGAACAACAGCAAATTTGCAATCAATGAATGATGACTTCAGCCAACTCAGATCTGGCATGTTGCATCAGACACTGCAGCACTCTATTACAGAGAAGTTGATGTTCCTCCTGCTCAGGGTTCTCACCTTCCTCCTCAGAAGATCGCTCCTGCTTTCTCAGCTCTTCAGCTTCCATCACATTTCTTCTTTGACCACTCTAGTTATGAAGGGCACAGCATACAAGAATTATGGAGCACACTGTAAGGACTCACCGCCAGACTGATTCAAACATTGAAACCTAGGACACTGTCGCTGAATTGTGCCAAGCTGCGAGAACTGGACTTGTGAGACAAAGGGGTGGTTGGTCATCCTAGCTTAGTGACTGAGAAGATAACAGCTGCGCTAAAGATTTTAGCAAATGGGTCAACTGGGTATCTGTGCTGGATCTGTCAACGGTCGATCAAATGCTTCACAAAGCCCAGGAAGAATTGACACTTCGCCTTAGTCAGGAGATTGCATAATGGAATCAGCCATGATTGCAGAGAGTAACTCTTGTCTCCTAGTAACCATCTTTGTAAGGCATCTAGCCTTTGAAATGAAGCTGAAACATATGGATATGGGCATCATGACAGCTCCAAGGGTACCTGGCACAGATCTCTAAGACTTGTTAACAGTGATTGTAGACAACTCATACAAATACTGGAATAGTGCCTTCTTCTGTTGATGAAGTCAGTTGCGTCATGATATGCCGCTTTCAGTGCAATGTGTATACAGTTTATGGAACCCTGCAATCCTGAAAAACAAGCTTTGTTCCTGAAGCCTACTGTCCAAACTGCAGCAGTGAACATATCATGGGGAAGTGTGGGGAAACAATGTGATCTGGCACAAACTGCATTGGCAACAGCGTTGATACATTTATGGGTTGCTGTTGACAGATCTAACACTGGTCCCCAGTGGATCTAGTTGCTAAAACTTGAGCGCAGTTGTTATCTTCTCAGTCACTAAGCTAGGATGACCAACCACCCCTTTGGCTCAGAAGTCCGTTTCTAGCAGCTTGGCACAATTCAGTGACATTGTCCTGGGACCTCGACAGTCTGCAGCAGTAATGCACCTTACTCTTCTGGAGGAAATGGCATCAAAGATGATAGTATCTGGGCTCAGTGTAGCTCCTGCATATCGTGAGGGCACCTTCAGCTAAGACTTGTTCTTAATGAGGTTGTTCAAGAACTACAGTAGATTGCTACTGCTCCTGGATTTGTTAAAGCATCTGTTCCTTCTCTATTACTCTGTACCTATGTTGCACCATGGCTACAGTAACAATGACCCTTGCCGTGGCTTGAACCACTGGTCATGGCTCCAATGAATGAGAATGGGAAATATTAGACACAGAAGAAGACATGAAGAGATTACAAGGTGTAGAGCTGGATGAACACAGCAGGCCAAGCAGCATCTTAGGAGCAGGAAGGCTGATGTTTCGGGCCTAGACCCTTCTTCAGTGAAAAAAAAGGACTCTGACAAAGAGGGCCGTGAAATGTTTGTATATAGCCCTTTGACAAAGTGGGTCTTATTTTGTGTATGTAGCACAACCAATATCTCTCATAAATAGTACAAATATTTTATATGTTTCACATGCAGAATTCTATGATTACAGCTATCTTAAATCTATTACAACATTACATCCCAAATCTCAGGCCTACAGCTTAGTTATGCCAATCAACAGGATGCACTGTCCTCCCATTGAGACCAGGGTAACAGCAAATTTCAATGAACCCCTCCCATAGTGATCTGTGTCTTCAAATGTACTATTGCCTTCCACCTTTACATATAAAGTTGCTCTTTATCTAATTATTGTCCCCTCTTTCTTTTTACTTATTCATTTTTGGACATGTGGGAGCCCCTGGGGATTTATTGCCCATCCCTAATTGCTGTTGAGAAGGTGGTGGTTAACTGCCTTCTTGCACCATTGCAGACCACCTGCTGTAGGTTGACTCACAAATCCATTAGGGAGGAAATTCCAGAATTTTCACCCAGTGACAGTGAAGGAACGATGGTATATATCAAGCCAGGACAGTGAGTAGCTTGGAGGGGAACTTGACAGTGGTGGTGCTCCCATACCTCTGCTGCACATGTTCTTCCCAATGGAAGTGATTGTGGGTTTGAAAGGTGCTATCTGAGGATCTGTGGTGTGGTATCCCAACATACTGCCTCCTGTCCCCACAACTGACCCCCTCAACCTGCCCATCGCCGCAGTGGAGAATGGAAGGACCCCCTGAGATTCAGTCATCAGCCCTCAGAACTGACTGTGCCCCTTAGTCACCAAACAACTTAAAGCAACAGCTCTAACTGATGAGTGACCAGCCACATAACTGATCTCTACTCAGCTCCTCAATGACTCACCACTAATTCCCACACTGATTGCACTGGATCTGCACAAATGACCTTGACACGATTCACAGACTATAATCATACAGAGTCCCTGACCATTGCATGCAGTTAATCGACCATGTCCAAGCCTGTGGACGGACATTGGCTTATGTTTGTCAAAAGCCCTGGATTGATGACAGTTCCTGTCAACTCGACTAAGGATTGCTCCTTTAGACTTAGACGCATGGTCATTTGGTTGAAGTACATTCAGTGAGTTTACTCCAGAAGCTGCTGGCACATGTTGTAGGCATTGACATAATACAGTAACATATATCTGATGAAGGGTCTAGGCCCGAAATGTCAGCTTTTGTGCTCCTAAGATGCTGCTTGTCCTGCTGTGTTCATCCAGCTCCACACTTTGTTATCTTCGATTCTCCAGCATCTGCAGTTCCCATTATCTCTAACATATCTATCCTCTTGACTAATCACTGCTGACAACTATGACATGCTGCCTGGCTTTGTGTCTCTGCTAAAAGACACTGCAAGACAGAAATAATGTGAACTCTGAATGAAGTGGCAATGCGCAAAAAATAAGCAAGGTGGAGATGTAGCAAGTAGAAGTAAGTAAGTAGAAGGCGAGTGAATGTTAAGAGTGCAAGCTAAGAGGCTTGTGCTGCAGTCTGTTCCAATGTATAAATTGGGTATAAGCCCCAACACACAAAGTGATCTGGGAGCAGCACTGGAATAGAAGGTGTTAGTATGTTCCAGAATGGAATGGAGGACTATACTGTAATGAGTTGGATATGTGCCAAGATTGTGCGATAAGGCTGGTGAGAGTCTGATGCCAGCCTCAACAAATAGTGGGTTCAGATGTTTGTTGCCCATGGAACTTGCTCTAAGGTATTGGGGATTGCTAGTCAAGATGGAGGCCCAGAGGGGCATGTGACAAAGTGGAGCCACCACAGACCTGCTCTTACTTTCACATTGGGAATTGTTGCCGTCAAGTTTCTTCCCACTGTCTGGTAAAATAGCAAACAGCATATGAAAGAGGTAAGATTAAGGTACTTATGAGAGTTAATGCATGAAAATCAGCCTCTTACTGTTTTCCAGTGAAAAATCTTGTCTCAGATTGCAACCTTGGGGGAAAGTCAAACTATTTCTCCAAGATGTCAAGAATTTCACTTTCCTGATCTCACCATACTTTCCCAATTTACCATTGCCCGTGTGATTCAGGTGCTGATGCAGCTTAACCTTGGGAGGTCTTCCAGCAACTTTTGGTCTCAGATTTTCAGAATTGGCAATATTTGAATTTGGTATGCAAAAATATGCATCCCTTCCTGTTTACAACCACGATGCTCCAAGTACCAGATTAGCTCAGTTAGTCACAATTCACTTTGAGTCAGAAGCTGTGGGTCCACATGTCAACTAGCATTATAACATAGAATCTAAATTGACAAATAAGCATGATACTGTTGCAATTGGAAGTAGCATCTCTCAGTCAAACCAAGATTAGGTAGAGATAATGGCTCTCTATTAAGAAAATTTCTAGTGCCCTGCTTACCTTTTCTTCCTCAGCCTAGATTGGCATGATAAATAGCAGCTCATTCATTTCATTTAGGTTTAATTTTAGTGTCCCACTGTGTGGAAACTGCATGCCATATTTGCCTGCTTTCAAACTATCTTAATTTGGCATTTCAACACTCAGTTGCACATCCATCATGCACAGGCCTGAACAATGAGCACCCTTCAAAAGTGATCTGTTTGTTGCAAATCACTTTGATACTGCCTGCAGATGTGATACAATCTGTGCAAATACAGGTTTGTGCCTAACTAACTCTGAGATGTGCGATAATGTTCACAAGTAAATCACATAATATCTGCTTGAGACTTTTAACATTGCTCAAACCTGACAGAAGTCAGCAAAATATAACTTCGCTTTGATTCAACTGCTCTCAGACCTCGGAGATTCCGATTAGAAGGAATATCGCTGGCCTGGTTTCATTCTGTTAAGTGTGAGCTTGGGCCACACTCCATCATTGAGATCCTGAGGCCGGTGGAAGTGTCAGCTTCTGTGATAGGCAATGAGGAATCTGTCATGGTCCATTATGGAATTTTCACACTTGAAGCTAGACTGTGGATGCCAACATGTAATCTAACTGTTGAAGCATGTCAGCAAATATCTCATGACAACTGCCCTGTCCTGAGATTTGGGAATCTCAGATTAGCAATCAAGGTTCAAGCATGCGTTTCATTTGCCTGGTCCAAGAGTCTGAAAAATGGAGTGACACAACAGAGACCTTCAATGCTTAACAATCCTCGCTGCTTTCAGTAGGCATATCGGTTTTGAAGCCATTTACCAGCTCTTTTGTGCTGACGAGTACAACCAAAAGGCTGTTGTGGTTTTCTCCCATAAAATCAGAGATAATGATACTTTCCAACAATTTTTTTTGCTCATGGGATGAGAGTGTTGCTGGATAGGTCAGCATTTATAGTCCATTTCTAACTGCCCAGTGGTCCATTAAGAATCAACCCCATTGCTGCAGTGAAGTGGAGAAACCAAGCTCAGACCTGGTAAGGGTGGTGAACGTCACATCCTCAAGGACTTTAGTGAACCAGATGGGGTTTTTTATAGCAATCAACAGTAGTTACATAATCAACATTGGACAGACTTTTTACTCCAGGTGTTTATTGACATCAAATTTCACCATTTGTCATGTGGATTCAACCCATGACCCCAGAACATTAGCCAGAATATCTGGATTACAAATTCAGACAGCCACCCTCTAGCAGGGTGCCTTTTTCATTAAAAGGGTCAACTGTGATCAGTGGGTATTATTCTTACCTTTGAGTCAGAAAATTGTAATTCAGGTTCCAATTTGCAGACTTGAGCACAAACTCTAAGTTCACACACCCAGTACATTACTTAGCAAGCACTACATTGTTGGAGATGTAAGCTCCTGCTACTCTCTCAGGTACATAGAACATAGAACAGTACAGCACAGAACAGGCCCTTCAGCCCACAATGTTGTGCATGTAACAGATCCCACGATACTACTTTGAATACAGACAGGGGAGCTCTCCGCCGTGTCTTGGCACATGGTGATCCATCAATCAACTTCACCGAAGCAAATTATTTTGTAAATCTCTCAGTACTTTTTTCTCTGGGAAATGGCTGTGCGCAAATTGTTTGTTGCATTTCCTGGCTTACTCCAGTGACAGAACTTTGAAAGTCCTTAATTGACTGCAAAGTACTTTGAAACATTTTGAGAGCATACAAATGGCTATTGAAAACACAGCTTCACAGAATTGTTGTCATGAATAAGGATGCCATTCAACTCATTAAGATTGTACTAGCTCTCCGAACAGTTTTGGGACTTAAAGGCACTTTTACCCCGGAAACTAACACATTATTTCTATCTAAGTAACAAAATACTGACTTGAGTGTTTAATTTATCCTGCCTCCACTTCCAGGAAGAGAATTTCAAACTCAAATGAATCGCTGTGTAAAAAGGATTATTTTTAATTACATTTCCTTCTTCTTCAAATCACTTTAAATCTGTACCCTCTTGTTCTTGATATTTCTAAAAGTGGGGTCAGAGTCTCCTGACAGAACTTGTCCAGATTGCTGATGAGTTTGAAAACTTCCATTAAATCTCCTTTTAGCCTTCTTCTCTCTGAGGAAAAGAAGCTCTAAATTCTCGAATCTATCTTCATAACTAAAGCTTCTCATCGTTGGAATGAATAGCATGAACCTTATCTTCACTCTCTTCAGCATGTTCCAAGTCTTCTGAAAGCGTAGTGACCACGATTGTATATAATTTTCCAAATATTCAGACCCTTTAAAGTATCAACAGCAAAAAAGGAAAATACTACAGACATCTAAATCTCACGTACATAAACATTGTAAAATTGACAGCACAGTTCAGAGAGCTAGAACTGTATCAAGTAATATTTCCCTGGGGTTCAAGAGTTTCACAGACTTCTGGATATCTGGACTGGCAGCCAAGGCTGCACATAGTGGTTTGGCTAACAGCTCAGAAATCCATTAGTTTGTCGAAGCACCTGAGCCCTCAATTGATCGACTACAGGCCATATGCACAACCCCAACAATGAAGGTCCCACCATCGTGTCACTTTCTCCCTTGGTTGAAGTACATAGCTTGGAATTGTTCTAGCTCCCACTATCTACCTTGAAAGTAAAAATCCAGGCTTGTGTGAGTGGTGAGGAACATATATTTCTTGACATACAGCCAATGACTTCCCTGTAGTGTTCAAAATGGCAAAATATCTTTGCAATGCTGGAACTCACTCAGGAAGAAGTCACTGTTAATTAAAAAAAAACTTTAGTTGCCTTTATTAGAGCACCCAACAGTGTTTCACCACGGTGGAAAAAAAATCGATCGCATTTTCTTGGAGCCTTGTGCTCATTTGAGCATTTTGTATTATAATTCTCATGTTTCCAAAGAGTTGTTATTTCGCTATGGGCACACCTGACTTAAATTCGTTCATGACCGGAAACAATATGGACAAATCTAACATGGCACATTATTTCAATTTTTTTTTCATGTGCATCATGCCTATCTCCTGAGGCTCTCCATTGTTTTTTTCTGGCTCCCACTACTTTGTTTATGAGTCTCTTTGTCCTAGTGTGGAAGCAAGCTCACACATTTTCTAGCACCTTAGGTCCCAGTGGTTCAAAGATGTTTAGAAAATTAAATTTGTGTTTTCCAGAATATATAGCTTTTCCCAGCATTGCATTCAGAAAAATCAAACCCATTACACTTTGTTTGTATGTCATTTGATTTTATTTATGCAATCCGCAACTCTGTAAATGGAACTTAAATGAATTACAATTTGTTGAAGCCTTTCAAAATATGTCTATGTACATCAACAAAACTGAAACTAAAACTCCCGTTACAATTCTGGCTGAGCCTTGAGCAATGAAGCACTGTCCTTAACTTGGCAATTTATACAGATAAAAGGCAAAAACGTGCAGTTATGTCATGTCTTTAATGTTGTAGGACATCCCGAATGGCAGGGGTGTTATCAAATCAAATTTGAAATTTAAAACTAAAGAGTGGCAGTGACTGTTTCCTGAGATGATGAACAGATCTCGTGAAGAAATGTTAAACAGATTGGACTGCCTTCATCATTTGAGAAAACTGAGCATAAAGATTCTATATGACAGAATGGATTCTGAAGGAATGTTTTTACCATAGGAATGGCTAGAATCAGGGGATGCAAAGATAGCAATGAATTTTTTTTTCTCAGAGAGTCATAGATCATAGAAGACCATAGAATCCCAACAGATGGAAACAGGCCTTTCCACACCGACCCTCAGAGCATCCCACCCTGACCCATTTCCCTGTAACCCACATAATCTACACTTCCCTGAACACTAAGGGTGATTTAACATGGCCAATCCACCTAGCCTGCACATCTTTGGACTGAGGGAGGAAACTGGGGCACCTGGAGGAAACCTACGCAGACACGGGGAGAATGTGCAAACTCCACACAGACAGCCCTGAGGGTGGCGGAGACAGGTTGTGAAATATTAACAGAGCTTAACTAGGAATAAGTTTTACTAACAAGGGAGTCAAAGGGTTAGGGGTTAGCCAATAATGTGACTGAGACCTCAGTTAGATCAGCCATGATCTTATTGAATAGCAGAGCAGGCTCAGCGGCAAAATCATATTGATACATTTGTGTGAGAAAGGTGATCAAAATGAGACCGAAAATGTCTGTTTTACAGACTACTGCGAACAAGAGTGAAGTATCGAGGGGCAGAGATCTTCTGGAGGACGTTGAATCCTCAAAGTTGGAGGCATAGCACCAATGCTGGAGTAATGGGAATTGGAATTTCGCAACAGATCAGAATCAGAGGAGGATAATCACTTTCCTAAGCCAAAAGTTATCATCCTCAGTCCAGACTGGGATCAAAGACTAACCCTACCTTCTAATCTAAAAGTGGAGTACTGTGGATGCTGATGACCTAAAATAAAAGCAGAGAGTGCTGGAGAAACATAGCAGGCTTGGCAGCATTTGTAGAGAACAAAACAGAGTTAATGGTTCAAGTCCAATCACTCTTCTTCAGAAGCTTGGCACAATCTTGAAGTTGAGCTGGGCCATTCAGAAGTCATTTTTGAAACTCTCTTTTGTACAAAGGTAGTGCAAATCTGGAATTTTCATCCCCCAAAAAACTGTTAAATAAGAAAAAAAAAACCAAAGCTAAGATTAATAGTGCTTCTTAGAAAAGTGCATTAGGGATATTGCAAGCTGATAGAATCAGTGTACATTAGGTAAAACCATGGTTTCACTGAGTGGTGGTACGAAGTCGAGGAATTGAATCAATGGGCTATGTCTGTTCCTACATTCTTAAATTACTGAAAGAAGAAATGTTGGGTTGATAAAAGTTCAAAAAATCAAGGAATTGCTGGCTATGAGGAGCTCGCACGAAAGGAGGTGAAGCCTCGGGCAGACCAGCTGTGATCTTATAGAATGGCACAACAGGCTTAAGGGCTGAATGGCCTATCCCTGCTTCTGTTTCTTATGCTCCAAAACACAAACACACATGTCCACAGGTTAGAAGTGAGAGGTAAATCCGAAATGTAGAAGCCCAAAGAAAGTATATAAAAAATCATTGGTTTTTGTTTTCTTAGTCTTTGGTTTCACAGTAATGAATAGATTGTGAAAGGTTCTGGCCCTTGAGGTGGGGAATTCTGGCAGGACTGACATTGCCAGTTGAGCAGTTGTTTGGAGGTCCTTGGTTTTGCAGTTGGCTAAAAGGAGATTGTCCATTTTCCCTTTAGAGTGTCTTTATTGGCCTGACTTGTTTACAGTAATCAGGGAAAGAGAAATCATTTCTTTTTAACTGAACACACAGCTGTGTAATAATGGAATTTCTCAGCCTGTGAGCACAGTGGAGCTTGACCTCCAAGCTAGCACATGAACGTACACAAAGGGAAGGTTGCAGTTTTAATGCTCTTTCTTATGTATTCTTGGATGGGTAAAATGCAAGTATGTCTTTCATCCAGAACTACTTTCTTTCAACTCATATCATATCTACAGTCTGGAGATAGATTTTCTGCTGAGAGAGGATAATCAGTCCCTTATTATCCCAGCTACCTTTTTTGAATGACTTCCCTTCTTTTGAGTCGCTACTGTTTGAAGTTCCCTTGACTCTCCTCAAGAGCAACATTTCATGGTTCCTCTCGGGCTGTAGAGTAATCCACATGCATTTTCTCTACAGCACTGAATTGATATGTTTAGCCATCGTTTGTCTGGTAAGTGTTTCTTTTAAAAATCCAGGGTGTAGTTAAAAATACAAGATATTCATAAGTATTTTGAGGTTATGATCTGTTGTCAGCACAGAAGTGGCAAATATGGAAATATGATAACAATTGAACTCTGTTGACAGGTTTGAATTCCTCATGAAGATTGTGCAAGTCCTACAAGAGAACATAAGAAATAGAGCAGGAGTAGGACATTTTGTCCCTCAAGTCTGCTTTGCCATTCAAGAAGATCATGACTGATCTACTGAAAAAACAAAAGAACTATGGATGCCATAAACAAGAAACAAGAACAGAAATTGCTGGAAAAGCACAGCAAGTTTGGCAGTGTCTGTGAACAGAATTCAGAGTTAACGTTTCGGGTCCAATGACCCTTCATTAAAACTCAAATCTGAAGAAGGGTAACCGGACCTGAAACATTAACGCTGATTTCTCTTCACAGATGCTGCCAGATCTGCTGAGCTTTTCCAGCAATTTCTGTTTTTGTTTCTGTTTTTGTTATGACTGATCAACTTGTGGCCTTAACTTCATTTCTCTGCCTTTTCCCATAACAAGTGATTCTCTTGGAGATCAAATATCTGTCTTGACCTGCCTTCAATATCTTGAATGAACCAGCCCTCCACTGTTCACTGGGGCATGAATTCCAAACACTAACAACTGTTAGAGAAGAAGTTCCTGATCTTAGACTGAAATGGAAGAACCACGCTCCTGGTGTCAGATTCCCCCACAAGGGAAAAATCCTGTCAACATGTAATCAATCTAGCCCCACTCAGAATTTGATTTGTTTCAAAAAGATTCATTTTCCTAAACTCCAATGTGTATAGACCTTACTTGTTCAGTTTGTTCTCATAAACTAACTCCCTCATCCCAGATTGAACCTCGTGAACTTTCTTTAAATACAATATATCCTTCCATCAACAAGGAGGCCAAAACAATGCAGAGTGCTACGACAAACACTGCAATTGTCCTTCATCAGCAGAGCAATGAGATTTCAAGCACAATGGCTGGGTGAGAATAAAAATCAGCATTTTTCAACATCCCCCCACCCCCTACCCCAGTTTTATTAGCACTTAACAATTTTCGCACTTCTCTTCAGGCCCTCAGCACTGGCTTGTGAACTAATCTCAGCTGCCCTGTTATGCTCAGCAAAAGATATCATATCAGAGTAGCCCCAAATGATTTTCTATTTTGCTTGGTTTTGCAAGAGCCCTATTGATTATTTTTCTTCCTTGTTTTCAGGGCTCTCGTTCTCATGAGTGAATAGTGTTTAAGGAACTGAGTATACTGAAAAGTTGTCGAGAGGACAAGCTCCGGTGAGGAGACCTGCTCTGCCACCATTTTCCCCTAGTTCTAGATTTCACCTCTCACTCTTTCAAACCTCCTTAGCATTTCATACACTTCAAATATGGTGACCTCTCATTTTAACCCCAGGGAGTATAGATCCAAGCTATACAAACCCCTCTCATAAAACTTCCCCATCAAACCCGGAATCAATCACTTGAACTTTCTTTGAATTGCCTCCCTCTTTAAATAAGGAGCTCAAAACTTTTGCAGTGCTTTTCTAATGCCAAGTAAAGGAATGTCAAAGTGAGTCTGTCAGGAGGCCCCAAGGGAAGTGCCTGAAGAACATAACCTTGCCACAGCGATAGGAGAGGAAGAGTGAATTGAGAGAAGTAAGGTGCTGAAAGAAGGGCAAAAGAGAGTGGAAATGGTGAAGAAAGGAAAAATGCAAAATTAAAGACTTAAATCCATAGTGGCAGCTCAGATGAACAGCTCACAAGAGAGTGCAGAAGGAAATTCTTAAAGGGACCACGTGTGACACAATTATTAGATAAATGCAATTATTTATTGGCAGATCCCTGCATTATCCCTAATGGCAGTTTTAAATTCCATTCCAATCTGCAATTCACTTTTCCTTTAATTTCCCTGCATTAGCTTTTCTCTCCTGTGTTTTTCGTTCTGAGAGTCAATTCTATTATCTAATCTTTACCTCACCTCCTTCATTCCCATAAATCATGTTAATAAAAAAGAAATTAAAATAGCTGCAAAGATTAATCTTGAGCAAACTAGGCATGACAAATAGATTTCATAAAATAAGCTTCAAATTTAATAGCCTTGGCAATAATTTGGCTCCTGGTGAAACATCGCGTTCTCAATTCGCTTGAAAATAATACTTATTAGTAAAGAACTTTGAATGACATTAGAATAATTTGCTTCTGTTATCTCATTTGTTGTTATTTTTTGTGGGTGAATTTGTTGATAAATTGACCACTCATGGGTAAGTTGGAATTTATGATCTTTATAGCAGGATGGAGAAGATCAATTTTTCAGAATTGCTCCGCCTACAAAATGGGCTATGTTGCAACATCACAAATAAGGATCATGGCAAGCTGATTGTGATTGTTAGGGTCATTCAAGGATGCAGGGACACATATGCATATTATATACGTTTCTTTTTCCAAAGGATGCATCGCCATTACACATATCCTGAAGAGTGTAATTCCATGAGATTATTCGATAAAATCCATATTGATGATTTAAACAAAGGGTCAAATTTTACATTTCTGGCTCCACACGAGTTGTGTGAGGTTTCTGGAGGATTCTCACTGTGAGGTATGGCAAGATTTCTCACTGGATCTCACCAAACATGCCATGTTAACTATATACCCTGGGCCATGGCATCTCTGGCCATGAAGCCATGACACCAGACAATGCCCAACCTGATCTGAGGTTGCCACCCAGGTCAGTGTAATCTCAGAATTGTGAAGGAATAAGCAGCTTTGTAGGACAGAGGTCAATTTTCCTCTCTGCTCTGCCAGGGTAAGAGCCAACATCTTCCCTCCGTACCTCATACTGTACCTCTTCGATCGTAACCAACTCCCACGAATGCTCATGATCAACTTTCACTATTGTCTGCAATATCTTCCATTCTTGTCCTCATCTACTGAGCCCCACACACTACTAACCCTACGTGCTATTTGTGCTGCCTAATCACTGACTTGTGACATCTCCCCACCAATTTTCAGCTCCCCTACTACCTCTGTCTCACCCCAGCAGAATACAGTCCTCAATAGAGCAGGAAGTGTCAAGATAGTTTGTGGCTCACCTGACATTCAGCTCCCCACCTCTTATGAGGTGAGGATCCTGTTTCGGATTGCCCTGAGTGGCATTGGGCATTGCTCTTAAGTTACTGAGCCAAGAATCCCTGACTGAAGGGATTGAGTTGTCTGAGGCCTGTTGTTAGGCTTCCTGATTTGTATCTGTGCTAAATGGTAAGACAAGACAGATGGAATCTGAGCCTAGTAGTGCTAGCTGATAGGCGATAAGGGCACTAAATCAAGGCAATGCTATGAAATTGCTATGATATCAAGCAAAGAGCCTGGAGGTGCAGCCCGGTCCAGTTGATGAACTGAGCATGTATCCCTGTGCACAAGGTTCCCTTGCAGCAACATTACAATGGTAGGTGCTAATGCAGCAGAAAGTTTGGAAGTGCACTGTAAGTGAGTGTGCCACGAGAGTTCTGAGAGGCTGATACCTGTTGAATATCAATGCACAATAGACATGGGGATGTGTGGCCTGTGCCCATGCAGTATGCCGGGAAATGTTCGTCCCCAGTGTCCAAAGCATCCAGGACCTTTGAAGCAAGAGGTGAGGTACATTTACCAAGTACCTTCTCTGATTTCTGTGTCAAGATTTTTACACTTGTTGGTGTGTTTGTTGAGATGGGTCTCTGAATATTAAGCAGGTGAGTTATGTTGTTAATAAGATATTTAACAAGCTATAATCGCCCTTAATTGACAACTTGCCACTGCTCAGTGAGAAACTCATCATTGGATCGGAAATTGGCTTGCTGAAAGAAGACAGAGGGTGTTAGTTGATGGAAAATGTTCATCCTGGAGACCAGTTACTAGTGGTGTACTGCAAAGGTCGGTGTTGGGTCCACTGCTGTTTGTCAATTTTACAAATGGCCTGGATGAGGGCGTAGAAGGATGGGTTAGTAAATTTGCAGATGACACTAAGGTCGGTGGAGTTGTGGATAGTGACGAAGGATACTGTAGGTTGCAGAGAGACATAGATAAGCTGCAGAGCTGGGCTGAGAGGTGGCAAATGGAGTTTAATGCAGACAAGTGTGAGGTAATGCACTTTGGTAGGAGTAACCAGAAGGCAAAGCACAGGGCTAATGGTAAGATTCTTAGTAGTGTAGATGAGCAGAGAGATCTCGGTGTCCAAGTACACAGATCCTTGAAAGTTGCCACCTAGGTTGACAGGGCTGTTAAGAAGGCATACAGTGTTTTAGCTTTTATTAATAGAGGGATCGAGTTCTGGAACCAAGAGGTTATGCTGCAGCTGTACAAAACTCTGGTGCGGCTGCACTTGGAGTATTGTGTACAGTTCTGGTCACCGCATTATAAGAATGATGTGGAAGCTTTGGAAAGGGTGCAGAGGAGATTTACTAGGATGTTGCCTGGTATGGAGGGAAGGTCTTACGAGGAAAGGCTGAGGGACTTGAGGCTGTTTTCATTAGAGAGAAGAAGGTTGAGAGGCGACTTAATTGAAACATATAAAATAATCAGAGGGTTAGATAGGGTGGATAGGGAGAGCCTTTTTCAAGGATGGTGACGGCGAGCACGAGGGAGCATAGCTTTAAATTGAGGGGTGAAAGATATAGGACAGATGTCAGAGGTAGTTTCATTACTCAGAGAGTAGTAAGGGAATGGAACGCTTTGCCTGCAACGGTAGTAGATTCGCCAACTTTAGGTACATTCAAGTTGTCATTGGATAAGCATATGGACGTACATGGAATAGTGTAGGTTAGATGGGCTTGAGATCGGTATGACAGGTCAGCACAACATCGAGGGCCGAAGGGCCTGTACCGTGCTGTAATGTTCTATGTTCTATGTTCTATCATGTCACTCAACAAAAGCATGAAAGAAGGAATTAAGTACCCTCAACATTGATATAGACTCTTCTGGCTCTGACTCAAATCTCACCAAATTTCTCAGGTACCTTTATGATTCTAGCCAATGAAAGTGAAAGTAATATAGTCAAGCTTGGTAATGCCATAAAAGGTGAGAATGCAAGCTGTGAAGTTGACACAAGAGTCCAATGAAGATATATAGACAGGTTGAATGAATGGGCAACAAGACATCAGATGGAGCGCAATGTGAGGTTATTCACTTTGTAGTAAGATTAGAAGGGTAAGATTACAAGCTTTATCTCAAGCTTCAAAATCTCCCCTCCCCCGACTGCATCCCAAAACTAGCCCAGCTTGTCCCTGCCTCCCTAACCTGTCCATCCTTCCTCCCACCTATCCACTCCTCCCACCTCAAGCCCCAACCCCACCTCCTACCTACCAGCCTCATCCCGCTTCCTTGACATGTCCATCCTCCCTGGACTGACCTATCCCCAACCTAGCTCCCCACCTACACTCACCTTTACTGGATCCATCCCGGCCTCTTTGACCAGTCTGTCTCCTCTCCACCTATCTGCCTCTTATCCATCTTACACCGGCCTCCCGCTTTCTCTCTATTTATTTCAGAACCCCGTTTCCCTCCCCCATTTCTGAAGAAGGGTCTAGGCCTGAAACGTCAGCTTTCCTGCTCCTCCGATGGTGCTTGGCCTGCTGTATTCATCCAGCTTCACACCATGTTATCTCAGGACAATTGCCATTTTTTTTTAAACAAGGGATTTGGAGAACTCAATTAAGGAAGTCTTGCTACAATTATGTAGGACTTTGGTCAAACTACACCTGGACTATATACGATGCAAGTTTGGGTCTATTATATGGAAGAATAAACTTGCTTTAGAGGCTGAAAGGTTGGGTCATGGGACAATAAGCCTCATACAATGGAAGATTTATTAAACTGGGCTTATAATCTTTAGTAATTAGAAGAATGAAAGGTATTGTCATTGAAACATATGAGATTCTGAAGTGACATTACAAGGTAGACACTGAGAGATTGCTCCCTAGGCTGGGGAGTCTAGCATTTGGGTACACAGTTGCAGGACAAGCAATCATGCATTTGGGACTGAGATCAGGAGAAATTTCTTAGCTTGGAGCATTCTGAACCACTAGAATTCCGGATGTGAGTTTGCTCGCTGAGCTGGAAGGTTCGTTTTCAGATGTTTTGTCACCATTCTAGGTAACATCATCAGTGAGCCTCCGACGAAGCGCTGGTGTTATGTCCCGCTTTCTATTTATCTGGCTAGGTTTCCTTGGGTTGGTGATGTAATTTCCTGTGTTGGTGATGTCATTTCCTGTTCTTTTTCTCAGGGGATGGTAGATTGGCTCCACATCAATGTGTTTGTTGATGGAGTTCCGGTTGGAATGCCATGCTTCTAGGAATTCTCATGTGTGTCCCTTTTTGGCTTGTCCTAGGATGGATGTGTTGTCCCAATCAAAGTGGTGTCCTTCTTCATCTGTATGTAAGGATACGAGTGATAGTGGGTCATGTCGTTTTGTGGCTAGTTGATGTTCATGTATCCTGGTGGTTAGCTTTCTGCCAGTTTGTCCAATGTAGTGTTTAGAATTCTAGAATTCTTTGCCCCAGAAGGTCATGCATACTTCATCATTGAGTATATTCCAGGCTGAAGTAGATATGTTTATCTTCTCTCAGGAAATCAAGGAATTTGGAGAGCAGGCATTAAAATAGAGTTGAGGCCGATCACCCAATCACGTTGATTGGTAGAGCAGGCTTGAGGGGTGGCATGGTCTGCTCCCATTTCTACTTCTTGTATTTCTTAAGGACAGTAGTCGATCTATTAGAGGAATGGAAACAATCTCTCGAGATGTGACAAAATTGCTTTTAATTGTTAGGAAATGACAGAACATTGATGAACTGCTGAGACCAGGACTCAGTTGAAAATTTCAAAATTGAAACTGATAGCATTTTGTTGGATGAGAATATTTGCCAGCCATGAACCAAATGAATGGCAGAGCAGATAGAAGGAGTGAAATGGCCAATTCCTATTGTTACCTTCTTATGAAATGCAACAGTTAAATAAAGTTGCCTATTTATTTTTGCTCCATAATACAACAATTATATTATGTCTCATTTTAGATATATCATAGAATTCATACAGTGTAGGGACAGGCTCTTCCGCCCAGCAAGTCCACACAGACTCTCAAGTCATCCCACCCAGATGCATTCTCCTAATCTACACAAGATGGGCAAATTAGCACATCCAATCCACCTGGCCTGCATGTCTTTAGACTGTGGGAGGAAACCCGTGCAGACACAGACAGCAGGCCAAGGGTGGAATTGAACCCAGGTCCCTGGTGCTGTGAGATAGCAGTGCTAACCACTGAGCTGCCATGCTGCCCCTACAACTATATGTCTCCACAAGATAAACCAAAGTGGGTGGGACAATTGTTTTCTTCCATTTATTTATGGGCAGATAAATATTAATATCCTCATGCCTCATGTTTAAAGAACAGAAAACAGGCATTGTTTTTCAGAGACCGAATCAAAGGTTTTGTTTCTTTAATGCTAATTCATGGTAAAAATGTGAAGCTGGGGTTGTCAGAACAGCACTGACAGCTGCTTCCCAGTCCTAGTGAATTTTGTCCTTAGATAGTGGCCTGCTGATTAGCTTGGGCTGAATGAGTCATGTTATTGTTTCTCAATCTGAAGGTTAGAGGCTCAAGTCCTGCACTTTGACTTGACCATGACATCCATGTTGGCACTCCATCATTCCTTTTTGGATGAGGTATGAAATGAAAACTTCATTTGCATCATAGGCGGATACAAAATCTCACTCTTTGACACAAAACAATACCTCCCTGGGGTCCCGGCCAACATTTTTCCCTCAGATAAAAAGCAGATTGTCTAGCCATTATCACACTGCTATTAGTGGGAGTCAGCTGTGTGCAGGTGGCTGCCACGTTTTCTATATTACAGCAGTGAGAACAGTTTAGAAACAGTCTGGAAAGTACTTGGTGATGTCCTGTAGTAAAAAAAGATGTTCCGTAGGTACAAGATCTTTTATTTGTCCAGTAGGGGCATACTTTTAAAGTGTCTTGAAGCAGATGAGAACAGAACCTAAGCCCTCCATCATCTGTCCACCTGACACCTTTAGGCATGAAGCTGTTGGTTCAAATTGCAATTTCTTGTTCCTTACCTTTACTTCCCATCCCAGCCATATACCTGTCTGTTGCAGGAAGGTGTGCAAAGTAATAATCAGTCATTTTAATCCTAAATTGTAAAATTTTCTTTCATTTTGCTGAGCAAATATTGATGTTCCATTGCTGAGAGCTGCTAAAAGTCCAATACCTGCTGGTACAGCTCACATTGCAAGTTAAAAACCGGAAGAACTGTAGATGCTGTAAATCAGAAACAAACACAAAAATTGCTGCAAAACCTTAGCCGGTCTGGCAGCATTTGAGAAGAGATATCAGAGTTAACATTTCAGGCCCAGTGACCAGTCCTGATTTCTCTTCACAGATGCTGCCAGACCTGCTAAGCTTTCCAGCAATTTCAATGTTTGTTTCATATCTCCAGTTGCTAGCTTTGTTCTGTACTCCACAACTGACTGCAGTCTGAGCAGTGTTTTCGGGGAAACAGTTCCAAATTTCCACTGTCCTTTATGAAACTGAAAATGTCCTCTGAGCATTGATTTACCATGACAAGCTGAGATAATGATGTTACTCATACAGAATGGCCAAAATAAAGTTTCCAAACATTATGATGTGCTGTTTCAGTTCAGATCCAGGTGGTGTGCCTGCTGGAGACTGAATGTATAAAAGCAATCAGAACTGTTCAAACAAAAAAAACTGCATATTACACACATATCAAACAAATCTAGGATTGATTTGCTTTAATGAAAAGGCAAGCCGTTTTCACATAGCTAGACCACTGAAGTTTGGAAGCTTGGGTTTTAAGCAGATGATTGCAAGCTAAATGTAAAACAGCCAGAACTCTCTGGCATCTTGTCAGAAACATTAAAAGCAGCTCTTCTTGGCATCCAGCTTTCGAGATTCCTAGCAGGTTTACTTGTGGGTTAACGAAGACATGAGGGAACGACATCGCTGGTATTGGATCTGCAGTCATGTAAAAAGCAGAATTTGTGTTTTCCATTTCTCTGAATCAATTGTTGAATGGTTGACAGATTAATGAGTCAGTTGGGACCTCCAATCTTTTCAACCAGACACTGACCTTATTCTCATTTTGACATAAGATAATGAAATGTGAGGCTGGATGAACACAGCAGGCCCAGCAGCATCTCAGGAGCACAAAAGCTGACGTTTCGCGCCTAGACCCTTCATCAGAGAGGGGGATGGGGAGAGGGAACTGGAATAAATAGGGAGAGAGGGGGAGGCAGACCAAAGATGGAGAGAAAAGAAGATAGGTGGAGAGGAGAGTATAGGTGGGGAGGTAGGGAGGGGATAGGTCAGTCCAGGGAAGACGGACAAGTCAAGGAGGTGGGATGAGGTTAGTAGGTGGGAAATGGAGGTGCGGCTTGGGGTGGGAGGAAGGGATGGGTGGGAGGAAGAACAGGTTAGGGAGGCAGAGACAGGTTGGACTGGTTTTGGGATGCAGTGGGGGAAGGGGAGATTCTAAAGCTTGTGAAGTCCACATTGATTCCATTGGGCTGCAGGGTTCCCAAGCGGAATATGTGTTGCTGTTCGTGCAACCTTCGGATGGCATCATTGTGGCACTGCAGGATGCCCATGATGGACATGTCATCTAAAGAATGGGAGGGGGAGTGGAAATGGTTTGCGACCGGGAGGTGCAGTTGTTTATTGCGAACCGAGCGGAGGTGTTCTGCAAAGCGGTCCCCAAGCCTCCGCTTGGTTTCCCCAATGTAGAGGAAGCCACACCGGGTACAATGGATACAGTATATCACATTGGCAGATGTGCAGGTGAACCTCTGCTTAATGTGGAATGTCATCTTGGGGCCTGGGAAAGGGGTGAGGGAGGAGGTGTGGGGGCAAGTGTCGCATTTCCTGCGGTTGCAGGGGAAGGTGTCGGGTGTGGTGGGGTTGGAGGGCAGTGTGGAGCGAACAAAGGAGTCACGGAGAGAGTTGTCTCTCCAGATAGCAGACAAGGGTGGGGATGGAAAAATAGCTTGGGTGGTGGGGTCGGATTGTAGATGGCGGAAGTGTCGGAGGATGATGCGTTGTATCCGGAGGTTGGTGGGGTGGTGTGTGAGAATGAGGGGATTCGTCTTTGGGCGGTTGTGGCGGGGGCGGGGTGTGAGGGATGTGTTGCGGGAAATGTGGGAGATGCGGTCAAGGGCGTTCTCGACCACTGTGGGGGGAAAGTTGCAGTCCTTGAAGAACTTGGACATCTGGGATGTACTGGAGTGGAATGCCTCATCGTGGGAGCAGATGCGGCGGAGGCAGAGGTATTGGGAATAGGGGATGGAATTTTTGCAGGAGGGAGGGTGGGAGGAGGTGTATTCTAGGTAGCTGTGGGAGTCGGTAGGCTTGAAATGGACATCAGTTACAAGCTGGTTGCCTGAGATGGAGACTGGGAGGTCCAGGAGGGTGAGGGATGTGCTGGAGATGGCGCAGGTGAACTGAAGGTTGGGGTGGAAGGTGTTGGTGAAGTGGATGCACTGTTCGAGCTCCTCTGGGGTGCAAGAGGCGGCACCGATACAGTCATCAATGTAACGGAGGAAGAGGTGGGGTTTGGGGCCTTTGTAGGTACGGAAGAGGGACTGTTCCACGTAACCTACAAAGAGGCAGGCATAGCTGGGTCCATGTGGGTGCCCATGGCCACCACCTTTGTCTGTAGAAAGTGGGAGGAATCGAAAGAGAAGTTGGTGAGGGTGAGGACGAGTTCGGCTAGGCGGATGAGGGTGTCGGTGGAGGGGGACTTGTCGGGCCTGTGGGACAGGAAGAAGCAGAGGGCCTTGAAGCCATCTGCATGCAGAATACAGGTGTATAGGGACTGGACGTCCATGGTGAAAATGAGGTGCTGGGGGCCAGGGAATTGGAAGTTCTGGAGGAGGTGGAGGGCGTGGGTGGTATCACGGACGTAGGTAGGGAGTTCCTGGACCAAAGGGGAGAAAATGGAGCCCAGATAGGTGGAGATGAGTTCGGTAGGGCAGGAACAGGCTGAGACAATGGGTCGATCAGGGCAGGCAGGTCAGGTTTCCGATCCTCAATAATTGTTCTGGAGACTTCAGGGTTTTCCATTTGTTGAGGGTGGAGGGAGAGGTGATTGAATTAAACTACTAAAATGAAATCCCTGATAAATCCAATAAGGATGTCAAGGGGAGCATCCTTAGCTGGACAGTGATTAGAATGTAGAAATTATTGTCATATTGAAGTCAACATCATACATACATTTAGAGAAAAGCTGGATGAAGGAGAAAGAGTTTGAAAGCTATCCTGATGGGGATCGGATGAAAAAGGATGGGAGGAGGCTCAATGGAACATAAACATCAAGACTGTCCACTTCCTTTGAACAGTTTCTAAACTTTTGATGCATTTCTGTGATACTAATTGCCTAGATGCTGGTACAAGAATGTGGGAAAGAAAAGGAGAACCGAAAACTTAGTTTATTAGTTGAAAATATTGAATATGGCAGCATTGGATATTTACTGGGTGGAGTAGTTAATGGTGGAAGATCATGTGATTAAAGCCAGAGTTGATAACGCCAGGAGATGGAGAATGCTGATATTTTGGACGACTTTGTAAACAAGGAGGGGAATTTTAAAATAGAGATGTTGCTGAACTGGGAGCTAATGAAAGTTAGCAAAAGTATGATGTTGGATTATTGGGAAATAGTAAGAACTGCAGATGCTGGAGTCAGAGTTAACCCAGTGTAGAGTTGGAGAAACACAGCAGGCCAGGCAGCATCAGAGGAGCAGGAAAGTTGACGTTTCAGGTTGAGACCCTTCTTCAAAAATGGGGAGGGTGTAGGGAGCTTGGAAATAAATATACGGAGGAGGGTTGGGTCTGGGGAAAGGTAGGTAGGAATGATGATAGGTGAATGCAGGTAGTGAGTAGTGGGGATTGGTTGGCGGGAAGGCTAAGGCGGATGGGTGGGGAAGAAAATGGACATGTTGTGTCAAGTCAAGGAGGTGAGGATGAGGGGGAGGTTTGGACGTTGGATGAGACTAGTGGAGGGGGGTGGGGAGATTTTACAACTAGTGAATTCTATGTTAAGGCCAGCGGGCTGTAGGCTCCCAAGGTGGAATATGAGATGTTGCTCATCCAGTTTGCGGGTGGCATTATTGTGGCATTGGAGGAGGCCAAAGATGGCCATGTCATCAAAGGAATGGAGGGGGAGTTAAAATAGTTGGCGACCGGAAAGTTTGTCGATTGTCATGTACAGAGTGTAGATGCTCCATGAACCAGTCCCCAAATCTGCACTTGGTCTCATCGATTTAGAGGAGGCTACATCAGGAGCAATGGATACAGTAGGCCAAGTGGGTGGATGTGCAGGTGAATCCCTGTCTGATGTGAAAGGCTCATTTGGGCCTTGATAGGCGGTAAGGGGCACATGTAGGGGCAGGTGTAGCACTTCCTGTGGTTGCAGGGACAGGTGCCAGAGTGGTGGGGTTAAAGGGGACTGTGGAGCAGATGAGGAAGTTGCAGAGTGAGTGGTTCCTAAGAAAGGCAGATAGGATTGGTGAGGGAAATATCTCTTTGGTCATGGGGTAAGATTGTAGGTGGCAGTATTGGCGGAGAATGATATGCTAGATGTGAAGGTTGGTAGGGTGATATGTAAAGACAAAGGGAATTCTGTCTTTATTTTTGTTGGGGGGCATTTGAAGGCCGAAGTATGGGAAATGCAAGAAATGCGATTAAGGGCGTTTTTGATCACTGGGAGTATTGGGGGTTTAGTGGTGGTAGGTTGCGGTCCTTGAAATAGGAAGACATCTGGGATGTCCGGGAGTGGAATGCTCCATCTTGGGAGCAGATTAGCTCACCTGTACATCCTCCAACCTGGTCTAATGTATCTGTTGCTCCCGATGTGGCCTCGTCTACATTGATGAGACCAGGCACAGACTCGGGGACCGTTTCATTGAGCATTTGCACTCTGTTCACAACAAACGACAACACCGTCCTGGTGCCAACCATTTTAACTCCTCCTCCCATTCCCTGGGTGACATGTCCAACCTGGCCCTCCTCCAGTGCCACAATAATACCACATGAAAACTGAAGGAACAACACCTCATTTTCAGCCTCAGGAGCCTACAGCCCGACAGCCTGAAAGTAGAGTTCATCAGATTTAAAATCCCCCACCCCCTGGCCTCATCCCTTTTTCAAACCTCCCTCTCATTCCCACCTCCTTGACCTTACAAAACCTGTTCATCTTCTTCCCCACCTATCTGCCCTGGCGTTCCCACCAACCAATCCACACCACCCCCAACCTACATCCCACCTACCACTATCCTACCTACCTTTCCCTAGCCCTACCTCTTTGACCCAACATAACCTGTCCAACTTCTCTCCCAGCTATCTGCCCCACCTATCCCACTGACTAATCCAAACTACTCCCTACCTGTAGTAGACGATCACCATTCCTCCTCCCTTCCCAACCCCAACCCTCCTCCCTCTATATATTTCAGAGCTCCCTTACCGTTCCCCCATCTCTGACGAAGGGTCCCAACCCGAAACGTCACTTTTTCTGCTCCTCTGATGCTGCCTGACCTGCTGTGTTCCTCCAGCTCCACACTGCGTTGGATGACTGATTGTTGCACAGATTTTGTAAGTGCAAGAGAATAATCAAAGACAGTTTTTAGCCAGTAAATTCCGACAATAATATCATCTACAGATCTTTCCATTCTGTCCGACACACAAAGGTTTCCCATGGCCAGGCAGTTGTTATTCCAGAATAGATGGGATTTGATCGTGGGGACCCTGCAGAATTTCCATTATGGCCAACTCCGATGGAATTCTGTGAGAAATTGAAGATTCTTCAGGGTAATGCCCCAGCGTCCATTTGAATCAGAAACTTTTGAGTGTTTGGCTGCAGTTAAGCAATTTTTTACTCAGAAAAAGTTAAACTATTAAAAAGTTAATCTAACTCCTGAGTAACTATTCAACTGAAGCCCAAACCTATTTCTCACACATTCCAATTCACACTTCCCCAGATCCCTAAAGGGTACTCACTCTGACCTGATAATACCCCACACCTTCTTTGAATCTGACAACACAAATGCCCAACATCCTGGATTTGAAATTGATACCATGCCATTTCTGGACCTGCCACACTCCATGTCCCAGCTCTGGATCCAAATATCTACTTTTCCTCCCCGCTCAGGGCCCAGCTTCCAACTTCAAACTTCTTTGGACCCACCACCTCCTGTTCCAAACCCGACAACACCTCCACTTCAGACACTACACCATAGCCTACATCCCCTCTATTTCTCACATCCCCCTCAAATAGCAGAAGCCCCCACCCACCAGCCCAAGTTTCTTTTGGGACTGGTAACCCCATCTCCACGACCGAACTTAACCTCGACTAGACTCGACTCCCATGAACTGTCGCCTCAACTCTGCCTCATGCCTGCGCCAATGTTACCCATTCACTTAAGACTAAATTGGTCCCCTTGCCTCCTGGCACCCTATCCTCTTGGCAGCCTATGTGCTGAACACACTGTTTGCCTTGCACTCTACCCCTACCCACTTGGCGCTACTTAACTGGCTTTCTGTCCCTGCCCACTTGGCACTCCACTCCTGGACACCCCATTCCTAACCCTCCTGGCACCTTACTTACGTAGTAGCCATTCTCCTACCCACCTGGCACCCTACCACCCCAGGATCCAGATCTTATACTCACCTTACATACTTACCCTTTGTTTGCAGCTGTCAATGTAGCTCTCTCTGAGGCCGGAACTTTCAATTAGTCGATTTGGCAAATGGCTGTTGTGAAACTGCGAGCACGGTTTGGCGTTCTTGGACTGTACTATGCAATGAGGGATTTGTCAGGCCTGAAAAATGTCTCTGCATTTCTGAAAATGCTGTGATTCAAGTCTCTTATCAGAAATGCAAAGCTCTTTTATCGCGTGTGTGGAGTGGTAGTCTGCATGAGATTAGCGCTCCTCAGGATATCCAGCCCAAAATGTACAACAAAATAAACCTCCCTACTTAATTGAGAGAAGTTGTGAGGTGTTAAAAATGAAGGTGGAATGTTTGTTATTGTTTTCTTGCTGAATTCAATCAAGGACTTCTGGAAAGGGTGATTTATATGACAACTGGTGAGTGTATAAGGTTATCTCCCAGCAGGCAGCATATTGGGAGTCTGATTAGCAGCACAATTTGCTCCATCTGACTATGTTTTCAAAGCACAGCACAAAGAGCGGGCCAGCTTCTTGCTGTGTTTTGGCAGAGTTATTTTCCCTGTGCCTCACTGTTTTCTCCTTGTTCCCTCCCATGGCATAGACCCCTGCTGCAGGAAAGTTGTTTTCCAGGGTTCCAATCTCCTGTCCGAGCATACTGTTATTTATCTGTCTGGTATGGCGCTGACTCTCCACAGTCTGTTACATCACGGTTAACAATGCTGCCAATAACAATCCCATCTTCAGTCCACTTGGCCTTTGCATTTTGCAAACTGTCTTTAGCACAGTTAAAACAAAGTTTGGCACCGAGTCACATTTGACAATCTTAGGATAGGTTAGTCCTCAAAAAAGTTTAACTGAAGAAGTCACTTTTCAGAAATGCATTAGACACTACAGGAAAGATTAATGGGAGATAATGGCCAAATAGCATTATCCAGTGTTAATCCAGAAATCCAGGTAATCATCTGGGAACCTGGGTTCAAATCCTGTCATGGCAGCTGGTGGAATTTGAACCCAACAAAAAAAAAACCTGGAATTTAGAGTCTAATGATAATCGTGAATCCATTTGGAATTATTGGGGAAAAACTTACCTGGATCACAAATCACCTTCATGGAAGGAAACAGCCATCCTCACCTGGTCTGGCCTACACCTGACTTTAGACCGTCAATGATGCATGGGCTCTGAACAGCCTTCTGAGCAATTAGGGATGGGAAATAAATGCTGTCTAGTCAGAGGTGCCCTCCTCCTCTTAATGAATAAAGGAAAAAATAAACTAAGAAACAGAACATTCAGTACAATACATTAATATTTTTGTTCCATTCTATTCTTTTAAATTTCTATTTGTATTTTTGTAACATGAAGAATGGAAATGTTCACAGTCATCTAAGTGCATTCTAGGCAAAGTTCTAAACAAGTTGAAGTTTACTGCAAGGATCATTGCACTCTCAAGTAACAGCAAGCAACAGTTCCAGTTCGGAGAGGCAACTGCATCACCCTCTTAACGATGGCTCCACAAAAGTGGAAGAGACCAAGCATCTTATAAAAACCATTTCTGCCTCAAAATTCAGCAACACTAACACATTGTAGCCATGGTAACAAAACTTTCAACCATATAATCTTCCCAGTCTTCATATTTCACGATTTCTGCCATGGACTTTGATATTTCAAAAACATAACCCAGCACACACCTAGGCTTAGGAATGAGATTTACATTTCGTAGTGTTTTTGTCTATTGAACTTAATGGGCTGAATATGCAGGAATATGTGTGTGATGATTTGTGTTTCTGGCAAATGGGACTTTATGTTAGGAGTGTAAAGGTGAAGAGTATTTTCTGTAGTCTAATGGGAGAGATTTACCGGCACAGGAAAATCAGCATTGATAGATTGAATTGCCTCTCCTATTGTTTGCTTCCGTGATTGTAGATAAGAGAAAGTCTTGCATTTATATAGTGCTTTAAATGACCTCAATACAACCATAAGTGCTTTACAATCAGGTAGAGATTAAAAGCATGGAAACAGACCCTTTGGTCAAACCTGTCCATGCCAACCAGATATCCGGAATTAATCTAGCCCATTTGCCAGCATTTGACCCATATCCCTCTAAACCCTTCCTATTCATGTACCCATCCAGGTGCCTTTTAAATGTTGTCAGTGTACCAACTCCAGCACTTCGTCTGTCAGATCATTCCATATATGAACCGCCCTCTGCGTGAAAAAGTTGCTCCTTGGCTCCCTTTTAAATCTTTCCTCTCTCATCTTAAGCCTATGCTTTCCACTTTTAGACTCCTCTACCCTGGGGAAAAGACCTTGGCTATTCACCCCGATCTACGCCCTTCATGATTTTATAAACTTCTATCAGGTCACCCCTCAGCCTCCGATGCTCTGGGGAAAAAGCTCCAGCCTTCCTATTTCCAAATCCTCCATCCCTAGCAACATTCTTGTAAATATTTTCGGAACCCTTTCAAGTTTCACAACAACTTTCCAACAGTAGGGTGACCAGAATTGAATGCATTCTTCAAAAGTGGATTAACCAATATCCTGTTCAGCCACAAAGTGGCCTTCCTACTCCTATACTCAATGCACTGACCAATAAAGGCAAGCATATCAAACACCTTCTTCACTATCCTGTTTAACTGCCACTATCCTTTCGAGGATCTATAAATATGCACCCCAAGGTCTTTTTGTTCAGCAACACTCTGCAGGACCTTACCATTAAGTGTTAAGTCCTGCTCTGATTTGTCTTTCCAAACTGCAACTCCTCATATTTATCTAAATTAAACTCCATCTGCCATCCTCGTCCCATTGGCCCATCTGATGAAAGTCCCATTGTACTCTGAGGTAATGTTCTTCGCTGTCCACTACACCACCAATTTTGGTGTCATCTGCAAATTTACTTAACTTTTCCTCCTATATCCACATCCAAATCATTTATATAACTTACCAAAAGCAGTGGACCCAGCACTGATCCTTGCAGCACACTGACGGACACAGGCCTCCAGTCCAAAAAGCAACCCCCAACACCACCCTTTGTCTTCTACCTTCGAACCAGTTTTGTATCCAAATGGTTATTTCTTCAGAGGGTCCAGACCTGAAACATCAGCCTTCCTGCTCCTCTGATGCTGCCTGGCCTGCTGTGTTCCTTCAGCTCTACACCTTGTTACCCCTTGATGTTTCATAGGTGTGTCTGCTGACACCTTAAGCTCTTCGTTATATTTCTGTCAGTACTGGAGTGATGTTATTCTCTCCCAATTGGTGCTTATTTTGTTGACACATTTTCTGACTGGCAGGATATTGTCCAAAGCTGGAAGTGGATTGATTTTAAGTTTTGGGACTACCTGAGGTGGTTTCATTGAATGTTCACTATGGACATTGGAGTTTATGTTAACTCAGATTCCTGATCACATTCAAATCACATGACAGCAGATAACTGCTTGTGCTGCTATAAACTCCTGCTGTTTTGAACAGTAACTGGCTTAAGGTTGCTTGTTTCATCAGGTTCAGTTGGAAGAAAGTCTGCTTAGAACAAGTTGGATTGGAGAAAATTTGTGAAGAACAAGCTGCCCCACTGTTTGCTCTTATTTCTGAAAACAAAATCCTCTTATTGAATTCTGGAAGAAATGTACTTTATCTTTTGAAACAGTGGTTGAACAAGCTTTGTATTTCCTGAGCAAGCTGAATATAAATAATTCAGAGACGATCATGCCTGACTAATAACTTGACCACACCAGCCAGCACATGACTGCAACAGGCCCTGGGACATTTTTTGCTTAATCTATTTGCCTTCAAGAATAATTCAGGGGTTGAAGTGATTTTATTCTTCTGAACTTCATTATCTGCAGCAAAAACTGTTCCTGTGTGTATGTACGTGTTTTACAGATATTTTGAGAAGATTTCTTACTTCTGTATCACTCACTGTAAGTGTTAAGCAATGATTGCATCTTTGTTGAATAAATTTTGTTTTGATAATGTTGTGTCCCACTTGGGTAAATGCGCCACTATTTCAGCCTTACTATTTTGCCACAGAAGTTAAATAATTTATCAATATACTCACAGTCTCCAATTCATGCGTTTTACATTAACAGGAAATGCTGATCAGTTTTCTGTACTTAACATGAATTACTGTTTATTGCTACTAAATAAATTCAAACCACAGGAAAAAAGAGAAAGTGTCAACGTATAACTCTGCTTGTTGAAACTTTAAGCCCCTTTTAAATCTCTCCACACAGATATAGATGTACAGAGACAAACAAACAAACAAACATAGATGTTATTGGTGGAGGAAACAAATAGTGGGGAAACAGAGCCCAATAGCATCCGTCCACAAGATTTGATGAGGCTTCCCTTCTCTTCTTTCAAGTCCTTCAGATTTTACTTAGCATATCCGAGTCCTTTTGATTCTTTCCTGAAAACTCAAGGGTGGGGGATAGGGTTTGTGGTTTCATTGTTCAGTTTCTTCCTCAATGCTTAGAGGTGACAATTTACAGCAAATGGTGGGAGAGGGTATCTAGCTTTCACATTTTGGCAAATTCATTGCAACAAGAAACACAGAAAGCGAGAGAGAGAGAGAGAGAGAGAAAGAGACAGATACTGTCTTTGGCAATCTGGAGACCTTTTTGCTCACACATAAGTTGTTCCCCTGCCCAGGAACTGGTCAGCGATATATCATAATACCAATGACTTCTGGCCCATAGGAGTAGTCCTGAATGAAAATACAATTTTCTGTCCCTGAGTGAAGTTTGCTGTACACACACCTGCTATGTCTTTGGATCTCAAACACCTTCTGCTACAGTTTGAATAAAGCAACAGTGGAAACAAAACTCTCAAAGAATTCCAGGAACTTGTTTTAAAAATTTCAGCAGGCTTAGTTCAGGCTCAAAGATAACAAAGTGTGGGGCTGGATGAACACAGCAGGCCAAGCAGTATCTCAGGAGCACAAAAGCTGACGTTTTGGGCCTAGACCCTTCATCGGAAAAAATGGGTTGGGTGGGGACACAAGAGGGTGCAAAGCCAATGGGTTTAACTGATGGGCTGCCAGGAAGGGGATTTGATTGTTTTGGAACTCAGTGACATATTGAGGCAGAGACTGCAAGCCACAGACTGAGGAGTATTCACTGCCATCTTTTGTTGCATCGGAAATCAAAAGTGAATAATGGAGAGGAAATTGGCTGCAACTACAGTTTGAGCAGATGGGGCTGGTGACTCAACTTGTGAGGGAGGGTCTGTAGAACTAAGTGATGGTCAGGCCTTTAAAAGGAAAGAATACTGTTCACAGACCCATGCACTAAACAGACCTTTGAGTGAAGTGATGCCGCATGTTGTAACATACGATGCTACACAGAAAATCAAACCGTCAGATATAAGTTGAATGCAGAGACATTTAAAAACAAATGTCAAAGAACATGTAGTATATTGTCACCCACATTTCCATCAATAGGTTTTCTTCTTTCTCTCCCTCCCTCTCCCCCCGCCCCGCCCCCCACCCCGGCTCTGCAGCTGAGGTAGAGGGAGCCTGCTCAGTGTGAACTTCCAAAGGACGGTGCAGGCAGAGTGGAGTTATCCATCTCGGAAGTACCCTGAGTGGAGCCTTCTGGGGGACCTTTCTGTAATTCCTCCTCTGGCTGGCCCTGCATCCTTGTGAGGAAAGGGCACCAGATTCCACATCCATCTGTCATCATGCCTTCAGACTGGAGGACCTGTCCCTGGGGAGATGGAGTATAAGAGTGTGCACCAGTTCAGCAGGCGCTGAGTTGTCTGGACCTGACTCTCCATGGCAACCACCAACCTTCCCACATGTTGATTGACTTAGTGCAATGCTGCAGCTTCTGGGCAATAGGACATGTGCTTCCCACTGCTGCCCTGTTTCTGCTGGTCTTTTTCCTCCCTATGCATGTGGACTAAGTTCCTGATTGCCAACACACACACGGGGTCCTGTCCTACCTGGGGTGAGCAGATGCCTGACTCTGGGAGAACTATGAGTACCAGTGGCCTGGGGCTATTTTCCCTCAGCCAGCTGCAGAAATGGTGCTGTCAGGTGTCCACCAGCCTATGGTGCCACATACTCAAAGCCTAATGTTCACACTGAGTTGTTACTATCTGAGCTGAGGGTGATGGAGGTGGCCTTGCTGATGCTTCCTCTGAAGCTGCAGTACTTTCCAATGCAATTAGAGAGAAGGCATTAGAGCCAGTTATTAGTAGGAACAGGAGTAGGCCATTCAGACCCTTGAACCTCTTCCATGGTATGGACTTGTTGGGCAGAAGGGCCTGTTTCTACACTGTTGGGATTCTATGATTCTATGGATGATTAGTGGCCCAACTCCATGTATCTGCCTCTGGCACATATCCGTTTGCTTAAAAAAATGTATCTGCATCAGATTTAAAATTAACAACTGATACAGTATCTACTGCTGTTTGTGGAAAAGAGTTCCAAACATCTTCCATTTTTGTGTGTATAGCACCCTTGTCAGGTGTGTAGGAGGTCAGACTGGCAGTGAGGTTAATTCAGATAGCTCTCTAATAACTTGATAATTATGTTCTTGTGTGACCTCATGCTACAGAAAAGCACATTGTAGAAAATCCTGTTACTTGGAAATTCCTACACTCGTACAGCAGAAAGTTTGCGTTATCCAAATAGCATCCACTGTTCATCAATCGCGTTACAGCCAATTGGTGTTAAAACATGCGTTATAGCAGAATTACCATATGAAACCCACAAATGTATGCACACAGCTGGTAGGATGATTCAGTATCTCCACAGGAGTGCTTCCAGTTTTCTCCTACTGGGGCCAGGATTCTGCCCTCCTTTGAAGTGAAGATCCTAATTTTGAGCAAGCGTGTACAGGCCCCTCTCTATTATGGGGCTGCCTTCCTCTGTACTGAGAGAAGGGAAGGAATTGCGTGAAATGGAAATTTCAGGTGGTAGAAAGGTGTTGAAGTGTTCCATGGGAATGAGTAGACATCACACAGTTGGGTGGGAGATGCTGGGGTGGGCAGTGGGATTGGGTGAGCAAAGATGTTTCAGGTAACAGTGAGAGTGGCAGCACATGTAGAAAGTAGATGCAGTAGCACAGATAGAGTGTAGCAGCAAGAGCATGTGGCACTGACTCTGGTGGAGCAAAGAAGATAGTCAAACTTCTCAGGGAACTGCTGGCAATTCTTCTCCATCATGTAGCCAACGCTGACCTGGGTGGTGACCTAGACAATACTTCCAGGGTCTGGTGCATGGCCTTCTCTGCTGGTCTTCTGGGAAGAGGACTCCTTTCCTTTTCACCATCCCCTTGACCAGGTCCTGCAGGCCTCTGTCGGAAAATCTCGATACCACCTTCATCTTCTCCAACATTTCCCACAAACATTCTTACCACTCAGGGCGGCTGCAGAATGCCAGTGACCATTCGGCCTTTTAATGACGTTGCAAAAGCAAAGAATATTAGCTTTTTGATGGATATTTTCTGAGGGGCAAGTTGTTCTTTCCATGGTGCATGGTAAGACAATGCTGGAATTGGGCATTAGGGGCACCATCAGTGAGGGTTAGGTGGTCAGTAAAGCAAGGTTGGTAAGAGATGATGAAAAACCCTCTAAAACACTCAATACAACTCTGAATTAGCCAAAATGAATGAGGATTCAGCCCAGTAGTCTTAACAACAGTGAATCAATAATTGTGTTTATTAGGAAATCTGGTTGCTGGATCTCATTTTTATGACCTGATATGAATAAGATATTTAATCAGTCATCTCGAGAAATCACAATAAATAATTTTACTTTATGGTGTGACACATGGAATAATGTAACCAGAGTGTAGCAATAGTCACTGTTGTAATAAGCAACCAATTTGCGTACAGCACACTCCCAGACACGGCAATGAGATAATGATTGAATACTCTGTGTTTGTGATGTCAATTCTTCAATTGACTAAGTATTTGGCAGATCATGAGCGATAACTCCTATCTGAAATAACACCATGAGGTCTTTTTATGTTGTGTCTGAAATAACACAGATCCATCTCAAAGTATGCTACATTTGATTGTAGTACCAATTTTACTTTTTTAATAGCGAGAGCATTGATTAGAAAATTTGGAATTTGTGTTGGAATTCATGTAAACATGTAATATAGAAGGGGAACTTTCGACCCAATGTGTTTGTACTGACTTTTTGAAATTAAGAGCTAGCCAGTAACTCAGATCACTTGGACTTTAATCATAGATGGCCTCCCCTTAGCTTCAAGTACATACCCTTTGATAACACTATAATTCAGAGTCCATGATAGGTGACGGCATATCAAACTCAGCTGTAAAGTCCTCTGCAGTGGAACATTCTGCTTATCCTTACTGTTTAGACTTAAGTACTGCAGGGTTAGCCTTTTGTCTGAAGAAATACAGACCTGTATCCTCAACAATAAGAGGGGAGAAATAGGAGGCAAGTTATAAGAGAAAAATAAGTACAGGCAAATCATTTTCATAGACTTGCAATTGGTCTTTGGGTTTTATTTTTCAAATAGCATATCGATTTACATGTAAAAACAGATTAATGGCTGCATTATGATTCTACATAATTGCTAAGGATGTCTGCCAGTACAATGCCAATGCAAATTAAAGTTCCTTAGCATTAAGGCTTCAAAAAATTAATTATTTTGTACAAGGATTATACATTGTTCCTTCCACACCTGATTCAATAGATAAAAGAGATACAGCTTGTTATTTCCAAGGAACGTGTAAGTACAGATGCCATTAATTCTGAAGGCACATTTTTAAATTTGCTTGTTACATCTCGGTGTCTATGAATCAGTCGAGTGAATCATAAAACATGAATCTTCATTTTATTTCAGATTAACTGTCCTAAATAGGATTTCAGTACATCAGTTACCACAAAGAAGGTTCAATTATGCTCCTCGGGTCATGAAGACATTTTGTTTGTGCCTGACTAAAATTAGCATATAATGATTCTGATTCATAGCTGTGTAAACCAGGAGCTTTGAAGTTTCAGAGAGTGAATATGATAAAATTGTTGTCACTGATAAAACACTGGGCATCCAGACTGACTTTTAGGCATTTGGCTTCAGATTCAGCATTTTATATCGTTGACAAGATTAATTTTGTGGTCATTCAACACTCAGTGAGTGAGAGGTGGAGAGAGAAAGAGAGAGAGAGAGAGAGAGTGAACGAGAGAAAGTGCAAAATCTTCCTTAGAGTACACACTTGAGGGGAACCTAAGGCAACCACAAGGCTTGTAACTAATTCAGTTTAATGATAAAATGGAAATAGATATAAGAGGAAGAAACATGCATCACCTTAAAATAGTATAAAAATTTGTATACAAATGGGAAATGTTGGAAATATTCTGCAGATCTAGCAGCATCTATGCAGGGAATATGAGCTAAGCTTTCAGAGCTATGACTTTTGACTGAATACCTCTTGTGCCTCAGCACATTACAAAGCTTTTGAATTGTTAATTGTATTATTTAGAAAAATGTGGTAGCAGACATTGTTCTGGCCAGTCCCTTGGTGAGGTTCTAGCAATTTGTAATGGTTTGATATGAGACATCCCAAATCCTTAAATTTATCAATTAATGAGATGAAATGGCTCCCTTTATTTAATCTCCTGCCCATCAATTGGTCATAACAAATTTAATTTGAAATGTATACCTTGCTTTTCAGGCCAAATGTTTTAAGAATGATCCCATTTAACCAGGCTTGAGTTGATAAAAAGTTAGTTTATTAGTTGCAAAATGCAAGTAGAAATAAAATGCAACACACACAGTTTATGAATAAGAAGTGAGTTTTTAAAAGTTTTTAAAAATCAGTCTTTGTGTTGTTCATGAGTCATAGACAATAGAATGTGAGGAGTAGGTAAGGACTATGACATTGGATGGTATTGGGAATGTTGATGTTGGTGGTTGGTCAGTCAATTTTCAAGATTTGCTAACATTCCAGATTGATATTCACATGTCCTGATTTGTAATGATGATGGCTGGCTGGCAACATGCAAGTGGAGAGTTTTTTTTTAATCTTTCTTTACCTGCACTGCAGGGGTGATTAATAGCTATACTCACCTGTGATCTTCATAGCACACTAGTCTATACATTAGTACATCAGTCAATTAAGACATGCAGATCAGAGTTAGACAACTTTTAACCCATTTTTTTGTGTATCCTTGGAAGGATAAAACACAAACATTTCTACAGAAGATGGTTCCTGCTGAAATGGGATTGAGTTGCCAAACCCTTGGTATCAGTTGTATTTATTCTTTCTGTTTAAAGTATGCCTGGCTCTGTATAAGTGTGACATTCCATGGGTACACATGGGACTCTCTGACAGTCACTAAATTTACTTCTCCTTTCATCTTTTTGGTTGAATCAGACCTCTTCTAAAAATGCACACGTTGGAATTAAGAGTTTAATATGTTCATAAGTACTTTAGGGCTCTGATCCACTGTCATGACATTTTGAACACAGCAAAGGATAGAGCATCCCAAAGATTAATTATCCTCTGTGTGAAGAAGTTTCTCATCAACTCAGTCTTAAATATCTCATCTTTAATTCTGATATGATGCGCCCTGACTCTAGACTCCAAACTCCAGAGGATATAGGCTCAATTTCCTCATTCTTTCCTCATAGGACATTCCCACCACCCTGAGAATCAGTCTGGAAATGCCATTACAGAAGTAATTCCAGAATATTGACTCGATGGCAGTGAAGGAATGGTAATGCATTTCAAAATCAGGATGGTGAATGGCTTGGAAGGAAACTTGATGGTGGTGGTATTCCCATGTATCTGCTGCCCTTGTCCTTCTTGATGCAAGTGGTTGTGGGTTTGGAAGTTGCTAACTGAGGATCTTTGGTGAATTTCTGCAGTGCGTCTTGTTGATACTGCACAATGCTGCTACTGAGCATTGGTGGTGGAGGGAGTACTTGCTCATGATGTAACATCAATCAAGCGGGCTACTTTGTCCTGGATGGTATTTAGCTTCTTGAATGTTGTTGAAGCTGCATCCATCCTGGCAAGTGGGGAGTGTTCCATCACACTCCTGACTCGTGCCTTGTAGATGAACAGGCTTTAGGGAATCAGGAGGTGAGTTGCTCACTGCTGTATTCTTAGCCTCCAAATTGCTCTTATAGCTATTGTGTTTTTGTGGTGATGTTGATAGTTCAGGATTCAGTGGTTGTAACACAATGAATGTCAAGGGGCCGTGGTTTAATTGTCTCTTATTGGTGATTGCAATAGCCTGACATTTGTATGGTGCGAATATTACTTGCCACTTGTCAGCCCAAGCCTGGATATTGTCCAGAGCTTGCTGCAGTTGAATATGGACTGCTTCAGTATCTGAGGACTCATGGTTGGTGAAAATGAAAATTGTGCAATCATCGGTGAACATCTGCATTTGATTTATTTTATTGTCGAGTGTATCGAAATACAGTGAAAAGCTTTATTTATGAGCGGTACAGCCAGATCACAGCAAGCAAAGGATGTACAGATCAAAAAGACTTATAAGTTACATTACAGGTTACATTATTTGAGGCTAGAATCCATACAACAGTCTGATAATGGCTGGAAAGAAGCTGGCCTCATGATGGAGGAAAGGTCATTGATAAAGCAGCTGAGAAAGATTGGGCCTAGGATATTATCCTGAGGAGATCCAGCAGAGATGTCCTGGAGGTCAGATGACTGACCTCTAACAACATGACCATCTTCCTATGTGTCAGGTATGACTCCAACCAATGGAGTTGGTTTGCCCCTGATAGCCATTGATTTTCTAGGGCTCCTTGATGCTACACTTGGTCAAATGGAGTCTTGATGACAAGGATGGTCACTTACACCTCACCTCAGGAATTCAGCTCTGCTGTCCATGTTTGAAGCAACGCTGTAATGAGGTTAGGCACTGAGCGGCCCTGGCAGAATCCAACCTGGGCATCACTGAACAGGTGCTGTTTGATAGGACTGTTGATGACACATTCCATCACTTTACTGAAGATTGAGAGTAGACTGATGGGTTGGTAATTGGCTTGGTTTGAATTATGCTCCTTTTCATGTACAGAACCTACGTAGACAATTTTCCACATTGTCAGGCAGGTGTCACTGTTGTAACTGTATTGAAACAGCTTGGCTAGGGGAGCAGCACATTCTGGAATACAAGTCTTCAGTACTATTGCCAGAATGTTGTCAGGGTACATTGCCTTTGCAGCATACAGTGTCTCAAACCATTTCTTGATATCACATAGACTGAAATGAATTGGCTGAAGATTGGTATCTGTAATGCTGGGAAACACTGGAGGAGGCCAAAATGGATCATCCACTTGACAATTATGGCTGAAGAATGCTGTGAATGCTTCAGCCTTATCTTTTACACTGATGTGCTGAGCTCTTCCATCATGGAGGATGGGAATATTTATGGATCATCCTCATCAAGAGAGTTGTTTAATTGTCCATCATCAATCACGACTGGATGTGGCAGGACTGCAAAGCATAGATCTCATTCATTGGATGTGGGATCGCTTAGCTCTGTTTATCACTTGCCGCTTATGCTGTTGGCATGCAAATAGTCCTGTTTGGTGGCTTCATCAAGTTGACACCTCATCTTCTAGTTGCCTGGTGCTGCTCCTGGCATGCTCACCTGTACTCTTCATTGTTGATACCCTAGCTTAATTGTAACGATTGAATTGGGTTCATGCCAGGCCATGAGGTTACAGATTGTGCTGCTGTTGATGGCCCACAGCACCTCATGGATATCCAGTCCTGAGTTCCTAGATTGTTCAAGTTCTGTCCCATTTAGCATGGTGATAGCGCCACACAAAACGATGGAGGTTATTCTCATGAATTTGTCGTGGTCACTCTTACCGATACTGTCTTAGACTAACGCATCTGCAGCCAGCAGATTGGTTAGAATGTGGTCAAGTTTTTTTTTTCTCTCTTGTTGGTTTCCTCTCCATCTGCTGCAGGCCCAGTCCAGCTGTTATGTCCTTTAGGACCCAACCCACTCAATCAACATTACTGCTGCTAGAGCCACTCTTGGCAGTGGACATTTAAATGAAACGACTCGGAATACATTTTGCTCCCTTATTGCTTCCTGCATTGTTCAATATGAAGGATTTCTGATTCGTCAGCTGAGAGAAGATGATCCATGGTAATCAGCAGAAGATTTCCTTGCCCATGTTTAACCTGAAGCCATGAGGCTTTCATTGGTTCTGGAGTCAATGTTGAGGACTTGCAGGGCATCTCCCTCCTGACTGTGTACCACTGTGCCACCACCTCTGCTGGGTCTGACCTGCTGGTGGAAAAAGACATATCTAGGGATAGTGATGGGCATCTCTGGGACATTGCCTGAAGGGTATGAATCCATGAGGCTGACTATGTCAGACTGTTACTTTACTATTCTGTGAGACAGCTTTCTCAGTTTTGGCACTAGCTCATAAATGTTAGTAAGGAGGACTTTGCAGGGTCAATAAATCTGTTTCTGTTGTTGTCTTTTCTGATGCTTCGGTGGATCCCAGGTGATCTGTTTGGTTTCATTTCTTTGAGGCTTTGTAGCGATTGGTACAACTGAATGTCTTGCTAGATGATTTCAGAGGGCAATTGAGAATCAACCACATCACTGTGGGACTGGAGTCACATGCAGGCGAGACCAGGTGAGGATGACAGATTTCCTTCTTTGAAGAACATTAATGAGCCAGGTTGGTTTTTCCAACAATGAACAGTGGTTCCATGGCCATCAGTAGATTCTTAATTCCACCTTTTTGTTAAACTGAATTCAAATTCATTTGCTCTCTTGCTCTTCTAGCTATTGCTGACTGCCTGTCTTAGTTTCTTTTCTCACCTGCTCCCCTCCATTCAGCGAAACAGACAACACTTTGAGTAAATATCACAGTTGCAGGGTGTCAGCTTCAACAATTCCCCACTACTTATTACTATATGATTGTTCTAGTTCAGATTATATGTTGTAAATCTGCTGTCAGGTTTACAATGAAGAATATGCATTTACGTAGCACTCTTCCCAATTGTAGGACATCCGATAGGTCCCAATTGTCATTTAAGAAATCTGGACTAAAGTAGGATTACATAGCAAGGTTCCACAAACAGCAGTGTAATAATGTGACAGTGAATAGCCTGGTCCTGTCACGGTATCTGAGGATAAGACATTGGCTAGGAGTCTAACACCTTTGCTCATCTTTGTAAGATTCAGTAGGATTGTTTACATTGACTTGATAAGACGGATGGGGCTTTGGGTCATCATCTCATCTTTAAGATGTCTTTTCCAACAATGTGAAGCTCCTCTGTATGGCTGTAGCAGTGTTGAACTGAATTATACATTGGAAGCTCAGAAATGAACTTGTGAAATCAGCGTTGATTTCAAAATCCTTGCCCTCATTTACAAACCATTCCATGGGCTTTATCTACACAACCCCACATAAACCAATATCTCGAATTCACTCCTCTCCCCTCTCTCCCCATTTGAGATTCCATTCAATCTGCTTCCTTAGGCTGCCTGCAGTTTTATTTTGTATCTTTTTGAACAAAAATACTATAACATGGACCCAGTAAAAACCAACTGAATATCAGGGAAACTTTTACAATGCAATATGGACAACATAACAGAAAATCAAATTCTACAGTTCTGTTTGCAATCTGCTCTGTTATCTCCCATGTCTCTTCTTACCCAAGCTTATGTACATTAATTTTTACTATTTCTACTTTCCAATCTGTCTTTTTGCTCTGCAAACTTTCCTTACAAATATTGTCGCTTGAAGTCATAATGTGCAATAACATTTTGCAGGCACTTAGTGATCATATCGAACGCCGTTCCCTATCTAAACCATTAATCTGGTGAAATTATTCAGGCTGGGATCATTGTAACTATTGTAAAGAGTGAAAAATCAATTTTTGTACCACGTGAATTTATTAACAAATCCATTTGAAATTTCTTCTTCCACAATCTTAATTGAGGTACTAAGCTACATACTTTAAATAGGTTATTGTCCCTTTTGAAAATGATTCAGACATGTATATCACACAGTGATAGATCCCACCCCTGCCTTCTTTCTGTAATCTTCTGCAGATCTATAGCCCCTCCACATCTTTACTCTTCAAATCTTGTGAAGTCCTGAATTTCATTATAATGCCATTGGCAGCCATGCCTTCAGTTGGCTAGGTCCTCTTTAGTTCTGTTGCTACCACTTTAAGCCAATGCTTAAAATCCATCTTTTAGCTGATGATCAGGGTTGTTAGTCCTAATAACTGCTTATGTGACTCAATGTCAAAGCTAGTTTGATAAATCACCTGTGATCCCCTTGGGATGATCTATGTGGTTAGGGGTGCAGCATCACGGATATTGTTGATTAATATCATAGGCTGAATCTTCCCATATTTTGGCAGGTTTCCTGGAGTGTTCTCCCCAGTCAACTTGGTGGCATTTCTCACACATTTCTCTGCGCTCACTTCATAATTATCCATCCATCTGCTATGGTGGCACTATTGCATAATCTGGTGATCTGCAGAGGCAGAGCTGCTTGTTGGGATCCCCTGCTGTTAGCCCCACAGATGTCTTGTTTAAACAGCAGCTTGTACACTGTTTCCTACTGCCCTTAGAGTGTTGCTCCACCATTGTAAAGGACAGGGCTGAGACATGTAAGTTGGCACCATGCTTCACCAATAGGGCTGCTGGTAGGTAGGATGGCCATCCTCTTTCCCCAACCCTGCCAGAGGAAACCATGGCACTGGTTGCTGTTGGCCTGGTCCAAAGACATCACCTGGGTCACAGCAGTGTCCACAGCCCAGAGGAACACACAGCAATGCCTCAAGAAGGTTAATAACCCTCTGCGTTTTGCAAGAGTGAGTGTCACCATCTTCTGTCTGCCCCTGCACGGGCACCTGCCCCTACTCCCTCCCACCAAGTATTATGGTCTGCCATTCTCCCTCTTGCTTGCAGCATCCCCACGCATTAGGTGTCATGTACCCCATCCACCAAATTACTAACTGTTCCTACCCTCTGTATTTTCTACTCCCTTGCTCGGGACATCTCACCACCATTCCTGCACCCATACAACCAACTACAGATGTGCCAGTCAGTCTCACTTCACTCAGTCCTCTTTTGCTCTCATTGCATGACAGAATGTCTCATTCTTGAGCTGAAAGGGGCAGGTGGCAGGGTGTCTGGCCTTTATCTCCTCATTCCCTTGAAATCTTTGAATCCGCAAAAGAAGGACAATGACTGCTAATGAAGGGATTCTGCAGTCTTTATGACCCAACAACCAAGTAAACTTCCTTGCGCTGTGCTACTCAGGCTCACAGATGGAGCAAGAACCACATACTGTACCATCAGAAGTCTCCACTCAGGACATTCCTGAGGTGTTTTCCCCCACTGTCTCCACCTTGCCTGTGAGCTCTAAACCCTGTGGAAGTTGAAATCAAGGAGGGTGAGCATGCATCTGGACAGGACACTCTCAGTTTGTCTGGACCGTCTAACTTCCAAGGTCTAAAGCTTCAAGACTGCATGCTGCACTATAAGGCTGACTCCTTTGATATAATGGGAGAGAGTAAGGAAAAATAAAACCTTCTAAAGGCTCATGGCTGGTACAGGTGGCACCTTACTATAAAAAGATTTTTCATGCTCATAAATATATTAGCACATTAAATCATCACCTGGTTGATCAACATTGTTTGAACTACAGCTACAAGGTTGAAGCTACAGAAGCTACCATTCCTTAGTGCTGTATAATGTTGGATGCCTGGCTGAAAGAATGCCACTCTTTCCATAATCTCCATTGTGACATAACATCCTGTCATTGTTGGGTGTGGGAGTATCAGATGTTGCAAAACCTTCAAACAGTTGTTCAATTAACTTCACTTACACAAGGGGAAATGTGAAGAAAGAAGAAAGCAAAGAGCCGCATTTGTTTTTGGGTTTAAAGAAGGGCTGTTTGCCTTTGAAGCAAAAACAAACTTGCAGAACACCTCCGCTCGGTTCGCAATAAACAACTGCACCTCCCAGTCGCAAACCATTTCCACTCTCCCTCCCATTCTTTAGATGACATGTCCATCATGGGCCTCCTGCAGTGCCACAATGATGCCACCCGAAGGTTGCAGGAACAGCAACTCATATTCCGCTTGGGAACCCTGCAGCCCAATGGTATCAATGTGGACTTCACCAGCTTCAAAATCTCCCCTTCCCCCACCGCATCCCAAAACCAGCCCAGTTCGTCCCTTCCCCCCACTGCACCACACAACCAGCCCAGCTCTTCCCCTCTACCCACTGCATCCCAAAACCAGTCCAACCTGTCTCTGCCTCCCTAACCTGTTCTTCCTCTCACCCATCCCTTCCTCCCAACCCAAGCCGCACCTCCATCTCCTACCTACTAACCTCATCCCACCTCCTTGACCTGTCCGTCTTCCCTGGACTGACCTATCCCCTCCCTACCTCCCCACCTATACTCTCCTCTCCACCTATCTTCTTTTCTCTCCATCTTCGGCCCGCCTCCCCCTCTCTCCCTATTTATTCCAGAACCCTCACCCCATCCCCCTCTCTGATGAAGGGTCTAGGCGCGAAACGTCAGCTTTTGTGCTCCTGAGATGCTGCTGGGCCTGCTGTGTTCATCCAGCCTCACATTTTGTTATCTTACAGTCATTGAATGAGCTTTCACCCAAAACAGATCTCTTAGAATCATGTGTCAATTTAAGTCCTGCCTGCCTTGTTATGGCTGCCTCTGCACCATCCTATCATTTTGAAGGCAGAAGGCTGCTGCTGATCTCTGAGCTCTTCAGTGTCCATCACATCCCCTCTTTTAGCTACTCCAGTTGTGCAGAGAACAGCATGCAAGGGTTATGCATTGGACTATACAGCTAGTATAGACACTCCTAGACAGATCCAAGCATTGAACCGTACCTTCAGCCGGCTTATCGTCATGTCCACGAAGGTGGTGTTGGAAGAATGTGCTGCATTGTATCAACACTTGGCCACAGTCAGGGGTTTGTATGACAGAATCTTCAGTCATGGTTACAGCGAGTAGCCCATGTTTCCCATCAGTCGTTCTTGTAAGGTATATAGCCCTTGAACTGAATAGGGGCCTGGCAGGTTTTAAGGATATAAGCACTGTGACAGCTTCCACGTTACCTGATGCAGAGTTCTGAAATATTGTTGTGATGAATTGGATTTTGACCAAATGGAACCCCTTTCTATTAACAAACTCAGCGGTGTTATGATATGGCATTCTCGAAGCAATGGGTGAACAGTCTCCTGTGCCTTGCATTTGGGAGAAGATAGCTATGCTAACAAAGCCTACTACCCAGATAGTAGCATAGCCTCGTCATCGGGAAATGAGACCATGTGAAGTGATCTTGCACAAAGTACATCAGTAACAGTTGTGATACATTTGTGAGTTAGGATTGAAAGATTCCACACATGTCCCAAGTGGATCCTCAGAAGCAGCCAGTTGCATAAAGGTTTACCTTGGTGGCCACCAGGATAAGATGGCTACCAAACCGAGACTGCAAGACCTGCTCTAACAGATGACACAGTTGGTTAGCATGGTGCTGTACAGAGGCAAGTTCACCCCATTGGCTGTTTAGTGTTCACATGCCTGTTGAGCTGCCTCACTTGGCCTCAATCTGTGCTAAAAGGTGAGACAAGAGAGAATCATGTGAGCCTTTAAGTTCTGAATGAAGCGGCAATGTGCTAAAAGGCAAGGCAAGGCAGAGATGAGATGAGCATCCAAGGAAGCATAGCGTGATTGAGCACAAAAAGCTCTGAGACATACCCTGATCCAATGCATAGGATGGGCCCCTCACTCTGTGCACAAAGTGGCCTGGCAGCAGCATTTCACTGTCAGGTGTTGGTGAGTCCCACAGCCCACATGCTGAACTATGTTATAGCTTAGCCTGAGATGTGCCATGCTGATGTGGAAAGGCTGATGCTTTGTCAATGCTAGTCTCCATGGTGGAGGGTGCAGGCAGTCACTGTCCATAGAGTGTTGGACCATAAGACATAGTAGCAAAATTAGGTCAGTCGGCCCATCAATATCTTTTTCACCCTCAATCTCCTGCCTTCTCACTGTAACCTTTGCACACCATGCCACTCAAGAACCTATCTATCTCTGTCTTAAAAACATCCAATGACTTGGCCTCCACAGCCCTCTATGGCAATGAATTTTGCAGATTCACAAACTTCTGGCTGACAAAATTCGCCCTCAGCTCTGTTCTAAAGGGCTGTCCCTTCACTCTGAGGCTGCGCCTTTGAGTCTTAGTCTCTTCTGTTAATGGAAACATCTTCTCCATGTCCATTTTATCCAAACCTCTCAGTGTTCTGTAAGTTCCAATGCACCCCCAACTCGTCCTTCTAAACTCCATTGAGTACACACTCAGAGTCCCTTAACTGCTCCTCATATGACAATACACAGCACACTGGTGAGCTGTGGCCATCAGCTAAGTGCTCTGTATTTGCCAGGATTTGGCACCATCTAGTTTCCTGCTGCTTCCTGGAAAAATAGCAACTTGCATAGAAATGGGTTAAGGTTAGGCTTAGGCAACAATGAGATTAATGCTCGAAATTAGAATTCCTGGCATTGTGAGATTCTCATCTAGCTGATGGGAAAATTGGGGCTTTATCGTGGATGTTAAGAATCTCAGATTTGAATTCTTGGCAGAATGTCCCAACTTTCTCATTTTTGATCATTTTGATCAGTTGCCAGGAAGATTCTGCCACATGGGCATAATCTTGAGGAGGCACTAGAGGTTTTGGGCACTGACTGGAGAGCTGGTGAGAACCAGGTCACTTCTCTCCAGGAATACCTGGTGTATCATGTCTCAGTCAATCTCTGAATGGTCTCAACCAGCGGTGGGCTTGGATGGCAGTCCCTAGGCTTTCCCATCATAGATGTGATCAGGCTAGAGGCAGGAAAGCAGTGGGGTCCCTACTTATCACCCTCTTACTGAATTCAATGCCTCCCTCACTCTCACCACAAACCGACTAAGAGGTCCTGAGTGCACATTACATTCTGGCCCAGGTCTTCATTAATTACAAACTGATCCACAGGTTTCCGAGAGTTAATTTCAAATTCTAGATTATGTAAAGTCAAAATCTCACTGTTTTCTGATTGCCGGAGCTCCATCAAAATCGTTGTTATGTGGGAGTTTCTGTTACCAGGCAACACTAGAAAGAGACGTAGTGATTTGGAATACTTTCACCAACATGGGATTAGAGATTGAATCTGCTTGTAGCCCTTCAACATTCACAGAAGTTATTCTAGGTTGAGGTTGATTAGAGTCATTATAATTTTCATGTAACATTTTTTAACTTACTCAGGTTTTTTTGATAAACATCCTTTCTCCTGCTCTAATTTACTCAGGTTGCTTCCTGACACTCAACTTAATGTGGTTTCCCTCTCCAGTGTAATGATTGTTCACCTCTGAGCCCAAACTCAAGAGGGCTGAATATCTTTGGAGCCCCATTCATTTTCCATTGGCTGGACCAATAATTGAGTCTCCTGAAATGGTGTTTGTCCACTTTACACAAATCACCACTGCCATGGAATTGGAAGAGGGTCGAGGCTAGTGCAGATGACTTGCTCAGAGTCCTATTCCATTGTACCTAGGTAACTAGAGTTAGAGCTACAGGAAATTTGGTCTCTTACTGTCCATAGATTCTCAGGTCATAGGTCAGTGGGAAAGGAGTACAATCAAGTTATGTTGTCCTTCGCTATGTAGCCTCCAGTGGATGATCATCATGGAAGGGGACTACTGGTTGAGTATTTTATCTCTCACTCTCTCTGTATTGAAGACAACTCTACAACAACAACTACATCATAGGTCATTTAAGTGTTAAACATCTCAAGATGCTTCACTAAAAAACAATCAAATATGAATCAATAATGCTGAGATAACAAAGGAGGTTTTTGGACAGGTGGCCAAAATGTTTATTTAAGAAACTTCTCATGGGAGAAGAAGGAAGTGATGAGTTTTGAGAAAAGAAGTTCATTGCATATCATCTTGACAGATGTTGGCATGGTTGCTATGGTGGTGTGATAGAAAGCTGAGAAGACATTGCAGAGAAAATGCAGAGATTTGAATGGGTAAAGTAGGTTATTTATAGAGATAAGGAGGGGTAAAGTCATGGAGTAATTTGAATATGAGGATGAAAAGTTTACAACCGAGGCAGTGTTGCTGGAGCAGGAACCAATGAATGCTAATGGTGATGCACAAATAGGATTCGCACGAGTTAGGATATGAGCAGCAGAGTTTTGGATGAAATTGAGTTTATGCAGGTGCGAAATCAACCATGTCAACATTGGAATATTTGATTCAAGAATTTACAAAGGCACAGTTAAGAAAATGTTCCTGTCTTCCTTGCTGACAGATATGATGGATTGTATTCCCTCCTTCTGTACCATAGCAATTTTTGATACTGTTACTAATGACCAGAAACTGACTGATCAGCCACTTACATTGTATGCTACTGAGGCAACAAAATCCAGGTTAGGAAAGCAAACTATCCCACCTTGCCTCTGATTCACATCCCTCCCACTCCACTGACTCCAGCATGGATTAAGACTTTATAAAGGAGGCAACACTTTACACTCTGTTCCTAAATAGTTGAATTGGGCTTTGACTCTTCCTGAAGTCTTTGTGCAGTGAGAATCTATTGCACTTATGCATCAGGCCTCAAGTTCAAATATAGTCTCTACCCTGGGAATTTTTCTAAATCATATAAAAACAGGCCAGAGCACCTAACAAAAGAACAGATAATCAAGGACTCATTCAGCTTCCATCTTCAATAAATTAGATTTGTCCAGTTCCCTTCCCTCCTGGAGGACTGGTGTTATTTCATTAAGAAGCACAGTAAAATCTTATAAGATATAAATTAGAAATAAGAAACACGGCCTCAATGTAAACTCGCAATATTGGCGTGCTCCTTCAAAAGCAGATAAACTAGTCGAACCAAGGTCAAGTAATACTGAGATAGCCAACAGCTATAGAAAAGTAATATCATCACCAGGTACCTCTGATTAATCATGGATACATTTACTTCTTTGCAGTGGAAAAGTTGTGAAAACTCCATTTGCGCTGATTTAGTTGTACGCCTCAAATTTCTTGGTAAATTTGAGCAAATATCTCATAAGAGCAGACATTTTCCATACTGTGGAGGTGGGTAGATGATGCAAAGTAAGGCCAGGGTTAAACAGCAGAGTTGAATATTCTTTAGGCTTTGATTATGCTTGAGGAGCTGGTGGTATTTACATAGAACTTTGCTTCTTGAGATTAAATGCATGCAATATATATCAGAATATTCCAGTTATGAAACAATTGCACCCTGAGGGAAGAACAGCCAAATAATAATAAAGCTAAAGAGGATTTGTGAGTCAGGAATATCTAATATCAGGCAAAAGATAAATATAACTTTTTTAAAAATCTAGGCTCACTGAAATCGGCTAGCAATTAGGGAGGAGATGGAAATTAAACATTCCTAAAAGGAAACAAGAAGTACCTTTGTGTTTTGCTGTTATCAGAACTAGAACAAAAGAAACAGACTTGAAAAAGGAGTCTTGGAGGCAGCCAAACTTTACTGCATCCCCATAGCAATGTTCTGACCAATCGGAACCCATCTGCCTGGTCTGAGAATTAAGATTGACAGTTAACAGTTCTCACTACATCTCTAGCTAATTATGGATCGGGCAATTGTATCCTCTTCTCATTGTGTATGAACTGGTCACTCCTTTTTTACAAACCTGTTTCTTGAGTTTTAAATCTGATAAGTACAAGGCAAAAGTTTCCTTTTAGCAATGCTTAATTTCTGTATTACCAGAATTTATGAACAAATTGAAAATTATGCTCCAGGTTTGTAAAAGTGGCTCGTCTGGATGTAGTATTTGATGACACAGGCCTTGCAGCCAGAACCAAACACATTGACTTCAGGGCAACAGTGTTATCAGCCGTTAGTGCTGGTCAGAGTCACGAACAATGCTCAGCAAACAGCTCAAATTCTTAGAGATATAACACCAGTGACACTGATGCAAATTCTGGAATACAGTCACAGGTTAGGTACTCCAAAATCAATGTCCTCTCTCACACCAGCATCAAGCACTGGTTATGGTCCATGTGTCTGAAATAAGTCTTCCAAAACAATCTCTCTACTGCAAGCTCCATCATATCAAATGGTTATCAGGAGGGCAAAAAAGGCTCACAGCAATGTAATTGAACCTTAACTGCCCTCTGGGCGATAAGGCGTGGGTATTAAATGCTGGCCTAGCCAGGAATACCTACATCCTGTGAAATACTGAAAGAAAGTATATTTTCAAAGTCTCCCTAGAAAAAATGAGTAGCCCATAGGCTCGTGGCCAAAACCAGCCAAACTACAGAAGAAGCTTCTGCAGAGTATCAACCACTTTGAGAACCTCTGTGGATCCAAATGGAGACCTTGTGCAAACTGCAGAAGGAGCATGAGAAAACCCAAACATCCCACTCACCGACCTCATTAAACACCCCTCCCCAGCTGGGCCAGGCTGTGTCAATTCACTGTTGGGCTTTTTAGTTACCTCAGGACCCACAACACCAGAAGGAATGTAAAGGTTTAATAGGGTAGCTAGAAAAAAAACAGTTGTTTCCTTTTGTGGGATGAGTCCAGCATAAAAGGGCAAGGTGGCCAGGTTTTCAGGGATGAATCAGGAAGAATTTCATCACAGAGATGATAATGCAAACCTGAAACTGTTTTTAGCCTATAACACTTTTGAGGCATTTGGAAACTTGAAAAGTGAGATAGTGTATTTTTATTAGCAAAGGTACTAGAAGGGTGAGGCGACCAAAGCTGGTCTTTTGATTTAAGGGACAGGTCTTCCAGGATATCATTGACTGATAGAACAGGCTTGAGGGGCAGAACACCACAGCTAAATGTAGCCCTGCCTTCACTTGTTGTCCACACAAGTACACTTTGAAATAAAGACTTGAATTTCACAACCATTAGTGCCATTTAAGCCATTTTCAAAAGTGGTCAATATTGTAATATAGGGACCACAATGACCAATCTGCTCAAAGCAAACAATGATCATGAAAATGACCAGATTAATTCATTGCTGATGAGGAATAAATATTGACCAGAACAACTGACAGAACTCCCCTCCTTATCTTGGAAATACTGCAGTGGGATCTTCTACATTCCCATGAGTGCAAAACAGGCTCTAGGTTTAACTTCTGTAACAGTGTGGCACGCACTCAGTACTACAAGTGGACTCCAGCCTACATTGTGAATTCTGCAGTGGAGTTTTAATTCATGTCTATCTTGCTGAGAGCTTGGTTCCTACCAGTGCTGTCTGAGCCCCTGGATAGTAGTCATTCTGACTGATGGTTTGTTTTCCTTCTTCTCTTAGCCCAAGGCACACCAAAGCTAATAATACCTTTCTGACTGAATCCAGTTAGCTCGGCACAAGCTTTGTGCAGAATATGTGACATTATGCTTTGCCTGAGAGATACACTAGATGGTGTTGTGACTCATTGGGGGAAGCTAATTTCTGAAGTGGATTTGCAGGGTGTTAAGAGGGTGTACTGCAGGTGTGGAATCTCAAACAATGGGAGTGTGAATTAAGAAATGCGAGAAGGCAATCTCCCATTTGAGTTGCCCCATAATATAATGTATTCATAAAGTCAATTCTAAATACTCCCATGCTACATGCTTTTTAGATTCATTTCATACATTTGCAGACTTTCACATTGGAAACAAGTCAGAGGTAACCTCCTCCATTAAAATGACTGGAACAGTGTTTTGTTTGAGTTCTATTTTTGAGATTTAATGGATAAAGAAATACAAAGCACTGTGTGAAATGATTGCAACAGAAATCTGCCCCCATCACCTTAAATGTCATCTGCCACTGTCACATTTCAGTTTTGATGAAGGATTTAAGCCCCAAAAGATTGAATTACTTTTTCTCCCCTACTCTCGGACAGATCTCAGTCTACTTTGGAGTGATGCAGAGTCATACAAAGGGAACCTTGCAATGTGTGTGCACGACACAATGAGCGTTAGGGACCCCGGCAGAAAATGCAAACGTTACCCTTCCTGCTGGACCTCCATCAGGGAAAGATAGAATAAAACAGTTGGGGCTATCTTAGCAGCAGATGGGTGAATATACAGTATAGCCTGCTGTGCCCAATTCAGAAATTGACAGAGTCGTACTAATTGTCACTAAACATGAAAATATAAGTAGGTACATCAAGAGGCTGTGCTGAATTCGAGTTTGTTGAATTATGTTGCAGAATGAGGCTGATGAAGCCACATCAAGTAAAAATTGTAAGGCACTGCCCCTTGCAGCATCTTCACAATTAGGTGTCTGTGTGGAGAGACTCTTGTCTCTGAATTATAAGGTTCCACATGCAATTCCCTGTACCCACGCCTACACCCACCCCTGGGCTTCAGTACGAAATCTAAAGCTGACACTTCAATGCCCCACTGAGGGAATGCTGCTGAGCTTGAGCTGCTGCCTTTCAGATGGGACATTAGACGGCGTACCCCTTTGTTGACTTGTAGGTGAATATAAAAGACCCCATGACAGTGTTCTAGGAAAGAGGATTAGGATTTTAGGATTAATCCACGGCACAACATCATGGGCCGAAGGGCCTGTACTGTGCTCTACTTTTCTATGCTCTATGTAAAGAGCAGAGGACAGTTATCCCTTCTATCCTGATCAATATTTTTCATTCAATCAAGGATCTCAAAGCCATGTTATCTGGTCATTAACACATAGCTGTTTGTGAAAGATTCATGTATGGAATTCACAACATGTTTACATCATTACAGTAGCAACTGCACTTCAAAATAAATTCACCCATTTGTAAACTGCTCTGTGGAGTTACCCGAGTGCCATGAAAACTGTAATATAAATGTACTACTTATTTTTTTTAATGTGACAAATAGTTTTATGCTTGAAAATGTGTAGATCAGAAAGAGAGAAAATAAGAGATATAAGAAAGAGAGAGAAAAACTGAAGATGAAAAGAAATAGAATAGAGCACGAGAGAGAGAGAGGGAAGAAAGAGAAAGGAAGCAACTAAATTGATGAAAGGGAGAAGGGGGTAAGGACAAAACTACAAAGGAGAAAGTTGAACAAGCTGCATTTTCAACTGCAAAAATTAGTCTGGTAATAAGAAAGAATCTCTACCCTGTACAAAACGTAGCCCTTTCAACCCTTCTGTCTGCTTTTAAAAGAGAGCAATTTGTGTCTCCCACCCATTGTCAGCTTTACAATTATCTTTTTGAGAATAAATGTACTTTTGTGTCAGTATAATCCACATGACATTCTAAACTAAGTGTTCAGAGCTTCCACCTTTTCTTCAGACATTCCTCAATGCTGTAACTCCAAATATTTAGTCTCCTGAAGACCCCTGGTGTATTAGAAATATTGCCAAGAGCATGCAGCCATGGTATGGGTGTTGCCATGGTTTCAGCTGGTGCTTGCTGATGATAGGGCTAAGTACACATCCACTTGATTTAGTTTCAGACTGCCTGAGGCTTAGAGCAAGCTCACTATATTTAAGGTGATCTGTCACATATATCAGAGTAGGTCAGCCTCAGAAATGTGCACCATTGCTGTACCAGCGTGATTTTGTTGTTGTCTGTTTTCTGCATCAGCAATTGTTCTACAAATAAGTTCCTTTTTTCTGCAGACTGGAGCCCCTGGGAAGTAGGTCATCACCCACTCCCATGCATTTAATATGGTAGGTTCACACCCAACCAACAGGAACTGCAGTCAGTCAGGGTTGCAACTGAGCCAAGATTTCAGGTTGAGTTATCGTTCACTGTACCACTGGCTTCTCAACTCTGTCAACTGTTCTATCACACACTGTGGATGAAATAGGGGGCTAAATTTGCCATGTTCAGTAGGGGGTCACAGTTTCAAGTTTATCAGCTAGACAGCTAGGAGTCAGATAAGGAGAAACATGTTTACTCAGAGAGTTAACAAGGTGTAGAGCTGGATGGACATAGCAGGCCAAGCAGCATCAGAGGAGCAGGAAAGCTGATGTTTCGGGCCTGGAAGGGTTTAGGCCTGAAACGTCTGCTTTACTACTCCTCTGATGCTGCCTGACCTGCTGTGTTTATCCAGCTCTATGCTCTGTTATCTCAGATGCTCCAGCATCTGCAGTTCCTACTATCTCTTACTCAGAGAGTTGTTAGGATTTGGAAAGTATTGTATGGGAGAGTGGTGGAGGTGAATTCCAAAGGACATTTCAAAAGAAAGCTGGATTTATATTCGAAAGTGATGAAGTTAGAGGGCTATGGCGATAGGGCTGGAGAATAGAACTAGATAGAAATCTCTTTTATGACCTGATACAGACATAATGGGTTGAATGGCCTCCTTCTGTATTAAAATTCCAAGTATGTGGGAAACACTAGCCAGAATTGTAAGAAATGGACCTCTGGGGTCTTGGGGTGTTTGGGAAGAGAATGACTAAAGTCAAGATTTTCACATGGGCGAGTTCTTGGTTGACATGGCCTTGGGCTTCGCATCTAACTGGCAGGATAGGTGGGATCTCAAAGTTGAAGAGCCAATCAAAAGCTTTTTAATTGCAGAGCAACACCCAGTTGCAATTGATTAATTCGCAGGTCACACAATTTAGAAGCTGTCCTCCCTCCCTGATATTAAAAAAAATCTCTAAATGAAAAAAAACATGAAAAACAGCCATTCAACACAATGGGTCAGAGTGGGGAGAGATGGATGGTAAATTCCTCAAATGCTTTACAGCCAGTGAGGTGTTGTTTGAAGCATGGCCACAAATATAGTGTAGAATCTGCAACAGCCAACCAGCTCACAGAAAGCTCCCTCAACCAGCAATTGAAGTAATAACCTATCTTTATCATTATAGCTCAGAGAGGAGATATTGGTCATGAATCTCCTTGAAAGCTGTTCACAAAGACCAAGCAAGCTCTATGGGATGGACCTCATCCTTCATAATGTTCAAATAACTTATAAACCAACTCTTGAAGATCTCTGCCATCCAACAAAGATGATATTAAAACTGGCTAAGCAACCAATTATATAGAAAAATTCCCACGTTCAGAATATCAAAGAAGTAACATGTGAGTTTTAACAATTACCCTTTCTAACTTCATACAGAGTGCAATAAAGATTGTGATATACACATCAGGTAAATGTAGAAACCAAAATGCCATAAAAGTAGTTTCTTCCAAAAGAAGTTTTCTATCAATAGTTTATGAAATTTGTGAATTAGAATATTTAACATTTCATAGAGTCTCTCTACTATGGAAGCAAGCCGTTCAGCCCATTGAGTCACATTGACCCTCTGAAGACCATCCTTCCCAGACCTACTTCCTCATCCCTATAACCCTGCATTTCCCATGGCTAATCCACCTAACTTACACATCCTTGGATTCAAAGCCTGTTCACCATCCTGCAAGACACAAGTCAGGTGTATAATGGAAAACGCCCCACTTACCTGGATGAGTTCAGCTTGAGCAACACACAAGAAGCCTGATACCATCCAAGATGAAACAGCCTGCTTGTTTGGCGTCACATCCACAAACATTGCCTGCCTCCACCTCTGATATTCAGCAACAGTTTGTACCATCTACAAGATGCACTGTAGAAATGTATCATATCTCCATAAATAGCACCTTCCAAGCCCACAACAGCACATATATGGTTACATCACCATTTACAAGGCTCCTCCAAGTCACTCATCATTCTGACTTGTAAATGCACTGCTGTTCTTTCATTGACATAATGTCAAACTCCTGGAACTCCCTCCTTAATGGTATTGTAGGATACCTACACTAAATGGACTGTGATAGTTCACGGCAGCAGCTGTCTACCACGTCCTCAAGAGCAATTAGGATTCAGCAGTAAATGCTAGACCAGCCAGTGAACCTCACATCGCCTGAATTCAAACTAACCTATTCAGCGATATTATTAAACTCCCCTGGTGCAGGTAGGACCTGAACCTAGACTCTTAGCTTAGAAGAAAGGACACTGCTAGAGTGCTAGTAGTTGCTAATGGTAGTTGCTAGTAGTTGCTAGTGAATTAAGGTGGAAATTCTCATTCTAGCCACCAATTCAGACCCTGAATGGCGAAATAACTACTACTGAAACATTTATGCCCTCCTAATTTGTAATCTTCACAGCTGTAAGTAGTCTGATAGAAAGTCAATCACTCGACTGTTGAAACAGAGTAGGCAGGCTATCATCTGGGGCAGTTCCTTGATTTGCATTAGTTTGTGGCCATAAATCAGTACCCACTGACAGCTATCTCCTCTCCTGTTCCATACTTCCCTGTCCCTGTCACCCGCCAATCCCATCAGTAAAACCACTCAGCTGGGATCTTCGTCCTTGGGATGCTGGGTGACCCCTCACAGCATCTATGGCCTTAACAATGGCACTGTCAAGTGCAAGGTCTCCCAAAGTTGGCCCTCAGTTGGCTCTCAGTTCTCATTGGTAGCCATTTCTGTTTCTGGGGACTTTGGAGGAAGACCTACTGCTGCCTTCCAAGCTGCCTGATTGGGATAAGGTACAGTGTGCCTTACGTGAACAGTCAGCCTGGGCATCCTGCCACCTTTTTAACAAACGAGTGCTGCACTTGATAGCAGCAGAAGATGTCAGCATCAGGAAACGTAAGCCTGTCAACTTGTGTAAAAGCAGGAGGAAGAAAAGTATATTTCATCCAGTCAGCTCTTACTCTACTCGTAATTTGCCCTTCCAAATGATCCATCTGAAAATTAATCACCTGAAATTGTAGTGAGGAGCCTATATTTGCATAAACACACTCAAATAAAGGATGAACTATGATTACTTTGTAGAAAATGTTCTGTTGGGGTTTGAAGTTAACCATTTCATATTCATACCATGCTTGCTCTATTCCTGACATTCTGAATTGAATCCATTGGTTTACTTAAACAGCTCTTATTAGTAAAAGGTCACGGAAAATTATTGAGTTTGGAAGATATGATCAAATTCGAAAAACATGGTGGCATTAAAATCCAACCCTGTTAACCCTAATATAAGAAATGATTTCACATCAGTCATTAATCTATATAGTGACTGGACAGATTGCTATTATTTAGATCGCCTCCATTGTGTAGTGATTGTAACAAGGTGGACCTCATAGAACAGAGGTTCCTTGCCTGGGGCTGTTAATATGGTCCAATCAGGGAGCCGGGGCTAACAGATATAAACAGGAGTGTTTGTCTGGTCTGTCTGAGGATTGGCTCTGAAGGAGCTGGATCAGTGTCAAGGGCTCTCAAGGTATAAACACAGGGTGAGTTAGTGATGAGATACCAGCCTCTGAGGAGTTATTTCAGTGGTGACAAGAGAAAAGCGCAGTTCTTACAACATTCACATACAACAGACATTTTTGAATTGAGATAAGCATTTCTGACATCATGGTGTTATTTGGGAAGCTTGACTCATTTGATCCTGCCATCAAAGACTGGGCCAGTATGTGGAAAGAATGCATTATATTTTTCCAGGCAAATGATGTTGGGGTAGAAGAAAAATAACAGGTAATTCTCTTGAAAGCTTGTGGATCAACAGCTTTTCCGATTATTAGGAACCTAACTTTTCCTGAGGCACCAGATACGAAAACATTTCAAGAGTTGATGAATTTGGTTAAGGAGTATGATGATGCCAAGCCTCCTCTAATTCTGAGATGCTACCAGTTTTCTTTGGCAGTTTGAGAATCAGGGGAATTCGTGTTAGGATTTTTGACTCGGCTAAGATGGGCAGAAGTGTGTGGCTTTGGTTTAACACTCAGTGAAATCCTGACAGATTGTTTGGTAAATGGGATTAATGATGTAACCACGCAACAGCACCTACTAGCTGAAGCCCAGCTAGGCTTCAAACAGGCACAACAGCTGGTTTTATCTATGGGAAGTATGGCAAGGGGAGCGTATCGGTTGCAGGGTGTTCTGATGAAAGTGGACACCCTTGCCATTCTGACTGAACTTAGGGAACACCACTTGAGTGAAGACCATTGTTTAGCCTTGCTCAGGACATATCCTGAGCAGAAAGACTCTCAGTCAGCCCAGAGTAAAAACCCAAGCCTTGGACAAATGGTTATAATTTTCTTCAGATTCCTGGCTGGTAAGTCATTATGATTGCTGTTGGTATGCAGACTTGAGGCAGTAAAAGAGTCCCACTAGATCTGAATTAACAGAATTCACAGGCTGATATCCAGGAGAGTGCACATCCTGGAAAGCCCACTCACATCTAATAACAAGTTGGAATATCGCCCTGGAGACCAAGTAGCGAATGAGGATGCATTGAACCACCTCCCACTGGCAGATACACCACTAGGAGTACAACTTCTGGAAGAGTCCATGATGGTTTTAAATTTTCTGGACACATTTCCAGTCACAGCTGCCAATATCAGACTTTGGACACAAGAGGATCTGGTCCTGGCAAAACCGGTAAGGCTGCTGGTGGTGGGGCAAATCAAAGGGCATTCAGAACCGGAATTGAAACCTTTTTGTACCCAGAGAGACCAGATCACAGTGGAGGATTGCATATTATTATGAGGAGCAAGGGCAATTGTGCCGAGCAAAGGTCACTCCAGATACTGATTGAACTCCACCAGAGGTTACTAAAATGAAGATGTTGGTGAGAAGTTATGCCTCATGGCCTGGACTGGATGCAGAAATAGCTGCATCGGTGGGGCAGTGCCCAGAGTGCCAACAAAGAGCAAAAGGTACTGCCGGCAGCTCCCCCATTTTCATGGGAATGGGCAGATAAGCCCTGGATTCAGTTGCATGTTGTTTATGCAGGTCCTTTCATGGGCTCAATGTTCTTATTGTGGACAGCCACGCAAAGTGGCTGGACAGAGTTCATTTGTCAAACATGGGGATGGCAATAGAAAAACTGCATGCATCTTTCGCAATGCATAGAACTCCAGAAATGTTAGCGACAGATTATGGGCCACCATTTGCCAGCAGAGAATTTGAGTATTTCCTAAAGTCAAATTGCTTTCGACATAGAAGGACAGCAACATACCGTCCATCGTCCAATGGTCTGGCAGAAAGAGAAGTCCAAACTTTGAAGCTAAATTTAAAGAAACAGCCTACAGCTTCAGTAGATACCAAATTTTCCCATTCCTATTTGATTATATGCAACTACAGGGATAGCCCTGGCAGGATCTACGTTAAGTTAAATCTGATCTTCCTGGATCAGGGAGTGGGAGGCGGTGGGGCGTGGCAGTTGGTTGTGACATGGCATCGGGAACGCCAATGCTGAAAGCAAGACTCCGCTAAGTGAGAGAAATGGCTTACTTTAGGAACAAATTTTGTCATGGGAATGGGCCTGCATGAGTATGAGACATGGTCAATGTGAGGCAAGGTCCAGTGACATACAAAGTTCGAGTAGGTGAGTGAACAAGCACATGGATCATATGAAAGATGCAAAATTGCAAATGGTGCAGAGGCAAAATGTGCCCAGATCCTCGACTGCCTTTCTGACAGTTCCAGAACCTGTGGCTTCTCTCGCTCGGTCAAGCTTTGAAGAGACCTCAAAATCTGAGATGGACACAGTGAATGTCACTGCCTTGATGCCTTTGCCGCTTGAAGAATAGAATGAACTTCTTCTGAGACGCTCTGACTGCAAGAGATGACCTACTGTGCATTACATGTTACCCCTTTCAGAGGCAAAGTTGGAAGAACCTGTTAGAATGACCCAGAAGGAGCTGCAATGAAAAAGAACTGGCCTATGTCCTTGGACTCAGAGGGGGATGGATTATAATGTGGTCAGCTAGGTGCACCTCATAGAAAATGAGTTCCTTAATTGGGGCTGTTAACCTGGTCTCCTCAAGGAGCCCTGGCTGATAGATATAAACAGGACATACTGTTCACTCTGACAGCTAGCTTTGAGGGAGCTGGATAAGTGTCAAGGACTCTCCACATGTAAATAAAGGGTGACTTGGTGATGGGATACTGTCTCTGTGGAGTTATTTCACATTTCTTGATTCTTCAATTGAAATCCAAATGGCTACATATCGAGATAGAGTATTTTTTCAGTGTCTTAGCTTGAAGCTACTCAACAAATGCTTTGCACAATGAATGACTTTTGACATTCCATAAACAAGGGAATGTGCTGAATGATCAACCAATCTGTTTTAATGCACTGGTTAAATCTGCAACTTAGACATTATGGGCCAAAAGGCCTCTGCCTGGGCTATAAACTTCTCAGTTTTAGGATCCTCTGTAAGATATTCGGCAAAACAGATCATGAAATCTCTCACAGCTCAGAACGTGGCTAATTGGCCCATTGTCTTCAAGTAAAATGACAGAAAAGGGAAAACTACTTTCTGAAATATGCTTAAACTTGCACTTTAAGAAAATTTGAATTGATTCCTCAGAGAACCAGCTTTTGTCATTTTGTCACACTGAAACCTGCTCAATAGAAGAAAAATCAATTTAATCTACTACTTTTCTCATAAAGGGAGTCTTTTAATCTTTGTGGCTGATTTCCTTTGATGAAGATGCAGTTTCAAAGGTTGTAAACCAGGCAGAATTGCTGACAGAAAAGTTCTACTATGTATATACTCACAAGTCCACATTGTACAGCCTGCCTTGCATTTAAAAATAAAGTGCTAACGATATAGTTAGCATTATGCAAGAGTGTAGTCACACTATGCAGAAAATGAGCTAACTGGGCACAGTAAGCTTCAAAAGAAGCATTTGAATTTTCTCTTGCCTCTCAGAAATGTAATTGTTTCGAATATGGTGACACAAAATGGACAGCTAACTTCTAGCTCAATACAGACATCATTTGGTTCTCTGCAAATGTTTGCAAAAATGTAAGAAGCTGAATGGCCAGTTTCTGATTCCTTTATTAATTTACAAGATGAGGGCATCATTGACTAAGCAGCATTTATTTCTTATCCTTAAATGCCAGAGGGCAGTTGAGAGTCAACCACATTTCTCTGGGTCTGAAGGCACGTATCAGCCAGACCAGGTAAGGATGGTGATAACAAAGTGTGAAGCTGGATGAACACAGCAGGCCAAGCAGCATCTTAGGAGTACAAAAGCTGATGCTTTGGGCCTAGACCCTTCATCAGATGAAGGGTCTAGGCCTGAAACTTCAGCTTTTGTGCTCTTAAGATGTTGCTTGGCCTGCTGTGTTCATCCAGTTTCACACTTTGTTATCTCAGATTCTCCAGCATCTGCAGTTCCCATTATCTCAGGTAAGGATGGTAATTTCTTTCCATAAAGGACATTAGTGAACCAGATGGGTTTTTCCCAACAATCAACAATGGATTCACTGCCATCATTAGATTGTTAATTCCAGATACTTCATTGAATTCAAATTCCACCATCTGCCATGGCGGGATTTGAACCTGGATCCCCAGAATGTTTCTGGGTCTCTGGATTAACAGTCCAGTGTTAGTACCCCCAGCTATCACCTCCCCATTTGTTTATTTGTTTAGCGAGAGGTTTTTTGCCAGCTTTTAGACAGCACACTTATGACTTGAGTTTGAGTTGGGTGAGTTAAATGGGGCCATAAAATGTCCTTGGCAAAAAGGACTAAGAAAAACCCCAAGGCATTTTATATGTAAATAAGGAGCAAAAGGGTAGCTAGGGAGAGGGTGGGTGCATTCAAGGACAAAGGAGGGAATGTATGCGTGGAACCAGAGGTAGTGGGTGAGATTCTTAACACATACTTTGCACTTGAGAAGGACATATTGGATGGAGCGTTTCGGCAGGAAATATATTGATATTCTAGGGCATGTTGATGTAAAAAGGAGGGAGTGTTGGGCATTTTGCAAAAGGTTAAGGTAGGCAAGTATGAGATGTATCCCAGAATGCTGAGGGAAAATGGGAGGAAATTGCTTGTATGAGATTTTTTTTCCTCTTACAGCAAGTGAGGTCCCAGAGTACTAGATAATAGCCAACATTGTTTATTTGTTTAAGAAGGGCAACAGGGATGATCCAGGAAACAATAACCTTATGCCAGTGATAGGTAAATTACTGGAAAAGATTTTTATGAACAGGATTTACTATAATTTGCAAAAATAAGGACTTATTTGCAATAGGCAACATGGCTTTGAGTGGGCTAGGCCTTGTCTTACAAACACGATTGTCACTACCTCAAAAAACTGATGAGGGCCAGGTGGTGGATGTTGTCTACATGAACTTTAGCAAGACCTTTGGATAAAGTCCCTCATGGCAGGCTGATAAGTAGGCAAGGTCACACAAGATCTGAAGTGAACTGGTAAGATGGATACACAACTGGTTTGGTCATAGAAGACTGAGAGTATTGGTGGAAGTAAAGGTGTTTTTCTGACTAGAGATCTGTGATTGGTGGTTTTCTGCAGGGACAGTGCTGGGATCTATGTCGTTGTAATATATATCTTATGTGATTTGGAGGAGAATTTAAGTGGCCTGATCAATAAGTTTGCAGATGACACAAACATTAGGGGAACTGCAGATAGTGAGGAGAATTATGAGAGAATATAATAGGTTAGAGTTAGGCTGGAGACTTGAGTGGGGAAAAGGCAAATGGAAGAATGTTAGATGATGCATTTTGGAAGATCCAATGCAGGGGGAAATATACAATAAATGGCATTAGATGTATTAATATACAGAGGGATCTAGATGTACAGGTCCACAGTTCCATAAACGTGACATCACAAGTAGACAAAATGGCCAAGAAGGCACATGGCATGCTTGCCTTCATCAGTCAGGGCCTAGAATATAAAAATTGGCAAGTCATGTGGCAGCTATGTAGAAATTTAGTTAGGCCACACTACCAGAAGGTTTTAGAAGCTTTGGAGAGGAAAGAGAAAAGGTTTAGCAGGATGTTGCCTGGTTTGGAAGATATTAGCTATTAGGAGAGGTTGGACAAACTTGATTTGTTTTCACTTGAATGTTGGAACCTGAGGAGCCAGGCTGATAGATGTTTACAAAATTATGTGACACATGATAGAATGGATTCTTGAAGTCTTTTTCCCAGGGTAGGAATGTTAATTACGGGGAAAATAGATGTGATGTAAAAGAGGAAAAGTTTAAAGGAGATGTTAGAGTTAGTTTCTTTTAGACAGAAGATGGTAAGTGCCTTAAATGTGTTGCCAAAGGAAGGGGAGGAGGTGGATACAATAGCAACATTGAAGAGGCAGCTTGACAGATGAATAGGCAGGGAATAGAGAGATATGGGCTGCGTAAAGGCAATTTGTTTTTGCTTAGAAAAGCTTCATGTGTCAACACAGGTTTATTGGGCCACAAGGCCTGTTGCAGTGCTGTAATGTTCTTTGTTCTTTTAAGTACCTACAGCATCAGCCTGGAGTTAGAACATAGAACATAGAACATAGAACAGTACAGCACAGAACAGGCCCTTCAGCCCACAATGTTGTGCCGACCATTGATCCTCATGGATGCACCCTCAAATTTCTGTGACCATATGCATGTCCAGCAGTCTCTTAAATGACCCCAATGACCTTGCTTCCACAACTGCTGCTGGCAACGCATTCCATGCTCTCACAACTCTCTGCGTAAAGAACCTGCCTCTGACATCCCCTCTATACTTTCCACCAACCAGCTTAAAACTATGACCCCTCGTGCTAGCCATTTCTGCCCTGGGAAATAGTCTCTGGCTATCGACTCTATCTATGCCTCTCATTATCTTGTATACCTCAATTAGGTCCCCTCTCCTCCTCCTTTTCTCCAATGAAAAGAGACCGAGCTCAGTCAACCTCTCTTCATAAGATAAGCCCTCCAGTCCAGGCAGCATCCTGGTAAACCTCCTCTGAACCCTCTCCAAAGCATCCACATCTTTCCTATAATAGGGCGCCCAGAACTGGACGCAGTATTCCAAGTGCGGTCTAACCAAAGTTTTATAGAGCTGCAACAAGATCTCACGACTCTTAAACTCAATCCCCCTGTTAATGAAAGCCAAAACACCATATGCTTTCTTAACAACCCTGTCCACTTGGGTGGCCATTTTAAGGGATCTATGTATCTGCACACCAAGATCCCTCTGTTCCTCCACGCTGCCAAGAATCCTATCCTTAATCCTGTACTCAGCTTTCAAATTCGACCTTCCAAAATGCATCACCTCGCATTTATCCAGGTTGAACTCCATCTGCCACCTCTCAGCCCATCTCTGCATCCTGTCAATGTCCCGCTGCAGCCTACAACAGCCCTCTACACTGTCAACGACACCTCCGACCTTTGTGTCGTCTGCAAACTTGCTGACCCATCCTTCAATTCCCTCGTCCAAGTCATTAATAAAAATTACAAACAGTAGAGGCCCAAGGACAGAGCCCTGTGGAACCCTACTCACCACTGACTTCCAGGCAGAATATTTTCCTTCTTTTGATTACTGTTCATGAGACTGGTTAGGCCAGCATTTGTTGCCCTAATTATGTTTGGGAGGATAGTCATGAGGTGCATTCTTGAACCACTACAGTCCACAGAGTGTATGTACTGTGGTGTTAACAAGGGATTATCAGGATTTTCAAGCGGCAACAATGAAGGAACAGTGACATATTGTTCTAAACCAGAATTGAAAGGCAACTTGCAAGTGGTGTTGTTCTTATGCGTTGCTGTCCTTGTCCTTCAGCTTTTAGAGGTCAGTAACCTTACCACTGTGTTACCATTTTCCACAAAGCATACCTTGGTCTTTCTGACCTTTCTACCATCCCAGCCTTGCCAAACACTCCGGGTTTTCCAAACATCACCCCCATCCTTTCTGATCTTCCAAGCAAAGCTAATCACAACCTGCCATTAAATTTGGCATGACCTGTGTGAAACCCACTCCTTCAGATTTCCTACACAACCTCCAGCATCACCCCATCTCTCCTTAAATATTAGGGCAAAAGATCAATAAAGGAAGTTCTATTTTATGAAAGAGGGAACAAAAACAGTAAGAAAAATTAAAAATTTAAAGAAATGAGACAGTATCGTTTCAATTGTCTCTTCTATGAACTTTTAAGGTTAAGTTTCATGTCTGAATTGTTAATCACCAATTAACAGCTCTTTATGAGGTGAAATAGAAGCCTTAAATTCCCCCCCACAGATCTTTTATTCACTGAAACTCATGGTGAGCTTCACTTATAGTGACGTTAACAGAGAAATAGCACAAATTGTGGCAGGTTGCCGTTCACAGTATATCTTTTATAATTTACAGATTAGTTTATATACACATATTGTCTCAAGAACCCAATAGATCCCTTCTACTCCCTTCTAGTTCTCTCGGTATTGTCATGTGACAGTGAATCATTACTGGAGCATCAACATTATGCATTCTGCTAATGTCACATCTCCTCCCACATCTTTATACTCCTCATCCGAACCAACATTGTGCCCTTCACTGGATTGGTCTCTGTGGCATTTTGACCAATCTTTTTAGTTGTGACCTCACTTGCATTATAATACCCCCAAATAAATATGATGTAATTATGGTTAATAGTCAAATTGTGATTAAATATGCTACGGAACATATTGAACAGCAAACGCAATCAAGACGGGTCCCATGGACATCTCAGGAAATCCTTCCCCTCACCCCCACAAACATCCTTCACCCCAGGCACCATTCAGTTAATTGAGCCCATTGACCTTTATTTTAATTTCATTTTTCCCATCTTGTTTCGATAGTCCTTAAAACTCTTTCTTAACAAAAATCCATCCACATGACATAAGTGTCACTGGCTGGGCCAGCGTTTATTGCCCAAACAGCAATTAAGTGCCAATCATGTTGCAGCATGTCTGGAGTCACATGTAGACCAGGTAAGGGTAGCAGACTTCCTTCCCCAAAGGGGATTAGTGAATTGGATGACTTTAACCTGACAATGGCTTCATGGTCATCATTGGGCTCTTGAATCCAGATTTTTGTTGAAATCAATTTCCACCATGAGCCTGGGCCCCCAGAACATTACCCGTGTTTCTGATTAATAGGCAAGTGATAATACCACTAGGCCATCATATTCCCCTATCTATCCTCCTGTAACATTTTCAAAAAGTTGCTTGTGGGTGAGAATTTGAGATTTCCAACACCCTTTATGCGAGAATTGCTTCCTGGCTTCACCAGGAATGCACAACCAAGTTTAAATTATAAGGGCTGTCTTCTTCTTTTCAGATTTCTCCACCAGAGGATGCCTGTTCTCTCTAACAACCTCAATTACCAAGTAATTTCATCATTTTCAACATTTCATTTGATCATGTTTTAATCTTTTATGCTCAAGGAAATGCAAACCTAGTCTATCTTAAGACAGGAATTAAGGATGGTTGATAAATTTAACTGAAACTGTGTATTGGGCTGTTAATAATTCTAATTTTATGGCACAAGTGTGCATAAAATGAAAAGTTATTTAGCATTCCTGTTTGACTAAACTACTCCACTCAACCATAGGCCAGTTTCTGCCTTATTTTATAAAGGACTATGTTAAGATTGGGTTATGAATGTCTGTGTCAGATCTTTCATTTTTTTTGATACTATGAATAACACTACAACTTATCAAAAAACACAACACAGCCAAAATCCACAACTTACATTCACATTCCGTTATGATACAAGGTGCATCACAGGAGTGTGATCAGACAAACATCAAGTAGATGTTTGATTGGTGACCAAAATCATGGTCAAAGAAATAGGTTTTAAGGAGCTTCCTGAAAGAGACAGTGGGAGGGAATTCCAGAGTTTAGGATTAAGGTGGCAAAAGGCAAAACCACTAGTGGTTAGTGAAAGAAATGAAGATGCACAAGAAGTTACAGTCAGAGGAGTTTAGAAATCCTGCAGGATTGTGGAACTGGGTGTAGGTTACAGAACTAGGAAATGGTGAGGCCCTGGAGGAATTAACAACAAGGAAATTGCAGTTGTACAGGACATTGGTTAGGTCACTTTTGGAAAACTGCATTCAGTTCTGGTCTCCCTGCTACAGGAAAGATGTTGTTAAACTTGAAAGGCTTCAGAAAAGATTTGCAAGGATATTGCCAAATTGGAGGGTTTGAGCTACAGGGTGAGACTGAATAGGTTGGGACATTTCTCTCTGGAATGTTGGAGGCTGAAAGGTGACCTTTAGAGGTTTATAAAATCATGAGTGGTATGGATTGGGTGAATGGCCAAAACTAGATGGCATGTATTTAAGATGAGAGGGGAAATATTTAAAAGGGACCTGAGGGTTATGTTTTTCACATAGAGGGTGGTGTGTGGAATGAGTTGCTGGAGGAAGTGGTGGAAGTGGATACAAATACAACATTTAAAAGATATCTGGAAGAGTACATGAATAGGAAGCGTTTTGAGGGATATGGGCCAAATGTTGGCAAATGAGACTAGATCGGTTTAGAACATTGGTTTGGACTGAGGTGTCTGCTTCCATGTTGCATAACTCTATGATTCTATGATAACACTGTTGGAATCAATCTCAGTTTCACCAGAGATATGTTTAACAGGAAAGAAGTTGACTTAAAAGTTGTAGAATAAAAGAAGTGACACATGTCTGTATTACACTTTTCATATCCTCAGAAATTCGCAACGAGTCTCTCAAACAGAGACATACACAATGTATTGTTGAAATACAGAAAATACAGAAACCAAGTTTCATGCATCAAGGCCCCAGAAGCAGTTAAATGTGATTTAATAATGTTGGTTGAGGGAGACTGATGCCCAAGTTATTCACTCATTACCTAATCATATGGAGATGATTGTTAGTAAAACTTGCAGTGAAGCTTCATCAGGACTGATCTTGCGATTCCACTTCCTGTCCTTTTCCATAGTTTGCTTCCATAGGGTTAGTACAAGCAAAGAAAGCATGATGCAGTTTGCCTTTTCAGAAGGATTGGAAGGAATCAGGTTAATAAAACAGAACAAATAAAATGACTGTGATACAAGTATCCACAGGGACAAATATCCAATCACTAGAATGTAGCTGATTGATGAAGAGTAGAATATTTATCCATTTAACTGATAGAAAGCTCATTAAGAATCCCACAAGGATGTGCTACTACTGCCTTCCCCTCACCCTGCTGTATGACAGTGAATATCCCATTAACATACACCCACATTGAAAATTTCTTCATGACTGCGGGCTGCAGAACCGATAAATGTTTCTTTCGTTACAACCATTCCCTTTTCTGTGCTGCAACATTTCAGAAGATCTTTCATATTTCTGTTGCTACAGGAGTCTCATTGGCTTTGGAGGTTACAATGAAATACCATACACTTGCCACTTGAAAAAATTCAGAATCCCAATCAATCTCTAAACACTTCGATTGGTAAGAAAATATTTCAAATCTCCCAAAGCTGGCTGTCGACATGCCAATCGCCAAGGCATGCATCTTCACATCAGGTAACAGCTATTAACACAGGAGCAGAACAGTTATCATTTTCAGTTTGCTCCACCATCCTTCTTTTAAGAGTTGAGAATTCTTCAGGTTTGAATCTTGTCAGGGCAGCAGGCTATCGAAGCATGTGAGGATAGCACACTTCACTCTTACACACTCACACACATATATACACTCATGCACACTCACACATACATGCATGTTCTTTGCAGTAAAGAATCACCACATTAGGATTCAGTGAATGGAAAAGATGGCCAATGGTTATGGGATTAGCCCAGGAACGTGAGCTTGGGGTAGACGATCAACCATAACATTACTGAATGGCAGCACAAAACTGGAAGCCTGAATGGCCTAGTCCTGGTCTCATTTCTTATGCTCTCTATATTTTAAACAAATTAGGCCAATTATGGTTGATGTAGATGAACAATAAAACCTGGAGCTTTTTGGTTTGCATGACTCAAGTTTCAAATAAAGAAACGTCCAGAAAATTTGTCAGCGATGATCGTGTGGAAGCATTTGCAAGATTCCTGTGTAATTGAATGTCACTTCATGAGGCATAAAACTGCTGACTGGGGGTTAAGAAAGTTTAAGGGAGTGGCTGAAGACAAGCTAGGAAGATAGAGTTTGGTAACGTTTTTGGCGGCAGGATGAGAACCAGTTTTCAAGTAAAATGCCAAAGGGCAAAAGGAGATGGCTGAAAGTTTGGCTGCCTGGATGTACCAGGCGGACTGAAGAGGAAGAATTGGGCAGTAATTCAGGGTTGGAGAGTTGAACGATAACTACTGGGATGTGGGAAGAATTCCCAAATAAAGAAATAAAATGCTTACATATATACAGTGCCGGCAGTCAGAAGGATTTAAGCCCTGTTTGAGAGTTGAGCCCATGTAGTGCTGATTAAGTGCAGTACCTGAGAGAGTGCTGTACTATGTCAGTGTTGCCATAAAGGAAATCTGCTGTCTTTTGTGATCAAAGATAATGGGAACTGCAGATGCTGGAGAATCCAAGATAACAAAGTGTGGGGCTGGACGAACACAGCAGGCCCAGCAGCATCTTAGGAGCACAAAAGCTGACGTTTCGGGCCTAGACCCTTCATCAGAAAAGGGGGATGGGGAGAGGGTTCTGAAATAAATAGGGAGAGAGGGGGAGATGGCTGCAGATTGATAGAGGAGAAGATAGGTGCAGAGGAGAGGATGGGTGGGGAGGTAGGGAGGAGATAGGTCAGTCCGGGGAGGACGGACAGGTCAAGGGGCGGGATGAGGTTAGCAGGTAGGAAATGGAAGTGCAGCTTGAAGTGGGAGGAGAGGATAGGTGAGAAGAAGAACAGCTCGTCCCCGCCTGCCTAACCTGTTCTTCCTCTCATCTATCCCTTCCTCCCACCTCAAGCCGCAGCTCCATTTCCTGCCTGCTAACCTCATCCCGCCCCTTGACCTGTCCATCCTCCCCGGACTGGCCTATCCCCTCCCTACCTCCCCACCCATACTCTCGTCTGCACCTAAATTCTCCTTTGTCTATCTTCAGTCCGCCTCCCCCTTTCTCCCTATCTATTCCAGAACCCTCACCCCATCCCCCTCTCTGATGAAGGGTCTAGGCCCGAAACATCAGCTTTTGTGCTCCTGAGATGCTGCTTGGCCTGCTGTGTTCATCCAGCCCCACACATTGTTATCTCTGCTGTCTTTTGTGGCTGGGAAACATCTTACAGCAATGTTTGAAAGGACCTTGGGAGGTCTCCTTAATGTACTGGTCAATATTTATCCCTCAACTAATATACTTGAAAAAAGTCAGGTAACCCAGGCATTGCTGCATTGTTGCTGGTGGGACCTTGTTTTGCCTAAATGTGCTGCCACAGTCCTTACATTCCAACAGGAGCTACTCTTCAAAAAGCACTTCATTTGCCGATCCTTCAGGGAGTCTTAAGATTCTAAGAGGTGCTAAATAAAATCAAATTCTTTGCTTGCCTAAAGCTTGTTTTGTAAACACTGCAAACCCTTACATAGATCTCCATGAAAATAACAATACTTACGTAGTGGGAGGAGTTGGAGTTCTGTTGCAATATTTAATCACATTTTATTTTGATTCAACTGTTCAACTAAGAATTTTTGCAAAAATTCTACTGTATTTGTTCTGAAATATATGGTGTGCAGGGGTTTCGTTGGGGGTGGGGGTGGTATGTTGAGAAAGCATGAGATCATGTCACTAACAATTATATGGTGTTTGAACATTGGGATAGTCTTTTGAGCCTGAGAAATATAAAATGATGTGGACATCAAATTCTATTAAGCAGGTGGGTTCAGAATGATATTCAGAAGGTTGAAAAATGCAATGTTGCTGGTGGGCTAGACATTGGGTGAGACATTATCATGAGCATAATAATTAGTTTATACTACCTGTGTATCAAAGGAGTTTGATGAAGTCCTGGGTTAGAGGTAACTTGATGTTTCTGGCAGCTGAAGAAAGATCTCTTCATTCACTTTGAAGAGCAGGGAATTACAATTCATCTTGGATTTTATGCCAAACTAAAAGTCAAAAAGGACAGCACTTACTTGACATTACTGTACAGGACCTGACTAGTATCTTAACTGAAACCAAAACAAAAAATACGGAAGCATTTCTACAAATCTTACAGCATCAGTAGAGAAAGAAACAGAGCTAATGTTTCAAAACCTCAGTACGACTCTTCTTCAGAACAGACTGGAGTCTCTCCAGATCAGAGTTTCTCCAATTTGTGTTTCAGATTTTCAGCATCCGCATTTTTAGCATCTTAATTGCACCTATTGCAGAGATCACTTTGAAATTTTCAGAACAAAACAGGCCATTTAGCCCAAAAGGTTTAAGCTGGTGTTTATGCACCATGTGAGCTTTTTGTGATAACAAGGTGCTAGCTGGATGAACACAGCAGGCCAAACAGCATCTTAGGAGCAGGAAACCTGCCATTTTGTGCCTAGACCCTTCATCAGAAACGTCAAATTTCTTGCTCCTAAGATGCTGCTCGGCCTGCTTTGTTCATCCAGCTCTACACCTTGTTATCTCAGATTCTCCAGCATCTGCAGTTCCTATTATCCACGTGAGCTTTTCATACCTTATTTAATTTTGCCTTGAGGGCATATTGAATAATAGAATTTACATCAGAGAAGTGGAGTATTTGGTCCATTGTGCCTGTGCTAGGTCTTTTAAAGAGTTATCCATTAAGCCCCACTCCCCTGCTCTTTCCCATCGTTCTGTAATATCCCCCTAGGCATGTATCCAATTCCCTTTTGAAAATTACTTCTCAACCTTTGAACTGCAAATGCACTACAGATCATAACAACACTGTGTGTACAAGAACAATTCTCCTCAGCCTTCCTCTGCCACTTTGCCAATTATGTTACATTCTGGCCCTTGGAAATATTCCTTTCTCATCACTGATTCTAAATTGGTGAGTGGCTTGAGTTCCATCTATGAACACATGACAAAGAATAATAATTCCCTTGTGCTGACAAAAATAGTCATGACCGAATTTCTATGTTATCCACAGCTGCCAAACTAAATTCCCTCAAAATAAGTGAGAGTCCAATTTGCATGTTTCCATCCTCTGCTTGCTCACCATAGATTAGCAAAGGTATTCATAATTTCTCCCTATACCTGACAACTTCCCATGGAAACCATAGCACCACCAATGGAATAACATGAGCTGAGGTCACAACACCATGAAGCTGTTGGATTCTTGTAAAAACCA